>NC_053024.1:85209356-85346921 GCF_003073215.2 Triticum urartu
AAAAATACCAAACATATTATCTTATCATATCTATCAGATCTCACTCTCGTAAGTGGCCGTGTAGGGATTGACAACCCCTTATCGCGTTGGTTGCGAGGATTTATTTGTTTTGTGCAGGTACGAGGGACTCGCGCGTAGCCTCCTACTGGATTGATACCTTGGCTCTCAAAAACTGAGGGAAATACTTACGCTACTTTGCTGCATCATCCCTTCCTCTTCGGGGAAAACCAACGCAGTGCTCAAGAGGTAGCAAGAAGGATTTCTAGCGCCGTTGTCGGGGAGGTCTACGCAAAAGTCAATATACCAAGTACCCATCACATACCCTTATCTCCCGCATTGCATTATTTGCCATTTGCCTCTCGTTTTCCTCTCCCCTACTTCACCCTTGCCATTTTATTCACCCTCTCTCTCTATCCTCCTTCTCTTTCCCATTTGCCTCTTTTTGCCCGCTTGCTTTTTGTTTGCTTATGTGTTAGTTTGCTTGCTTGTCACGATGGCTCTACCTAAATTTGGTGACCTTCACCTTAAAAGGTTAGAAGAGATCGAAAGCAATGTCAGGAGTTTTATGGTTTTGCAATTTGAACATAATAGTTTCTTCAGAAACGAGCTTAAGGAATAGAAAAGTTTTATGAGTTTTATGAATAAAGAGCTTGATGATATGTCTAAATAATTCGATGGTTTAAGATCCCAAATTGCTCATCTTGAGAAATTGACTTCTGAAATTTCGGATAGGCAGGCTACCTTAGTTAATAGGATGGCCGCTAAACCGGATTGCTATGAAAATAAAGATGAAGATCTAAAAGTTATTGATGTGTCCCCTATTAAATCTTTGTTTTGCAATATGAATATTGATAATGATGGGACTGAATATGATCCACCTTTACCTAGAAGGCGTTCCAAGGATTCAGAGTTTTTAGATCTTGATGCTAAAATTGATAAAAGTGGGATTGAAGAAATTAAAACCCTAGATGTTGCTAAACCCACTATTTTGGATTTCAAGGAATTTAATTATGAAAATTGCTCTTTGATTGATTGTATTTCCTTGTTTCAATCCGTGCTAAATTCTCCTCACACTTATAGTCAAAATAAAGCGTTCACTAAACATATCGTTGATGCCTTGATGCAATCTTATGAAGAAAAACTTGAATTGGAAGTTTCTATCCCTAGAAAACTTTATGATGAGTGGGAACCAACTACTAAATTAAAATTCATGAATGCTATGCTTTATGTGATTTGGGTCCTAGTGTTTCCACGATTCCAAACACTTTCTGTGATTTGTTAGGTTTCTGTGATTTTGATGATTGCTCCCTAAACTTGCACCTTGCGGATTCCACTATTAAGAAACTTATGGGAAGAATTAATGATGTTCTTATTGTTGAAAATAGGAATTATGTGCCCATAGATTTTATTGTTCTTGACATAGATTGCAACCCTTCATGTCCTATTATTCTTGGTAGACCTTTCCTTAGAACGATTGGTGCAATTATTGATATGAAGGAAGGAAATATTGTTGGGTTTCGTAGTAATTTCAAAAAATTTCCTACGCACACGCAAGATCATGGTGATGCACAGAAACGAGAGGGGAGAGTGCTGTATACGTACCCACGCAGACCGAGTGCGGAAGCGTTGACACAACGTAGAGGAAGTAGTCGTACGTCTTCACGATCCGACCGATCCAAGCACCGTTACTCCGGCACCTCTGAGTTCTTAGCACACGTACAGCTCGATGACGATCCCCGGGCTCCGATCCAGCAAAGCGTCGGGGAGGAGTTCCGTCAGCACGAGGGTGTGGTGACGATCTTGATGTTCTACTGACGCAGGGCTTCGCCTAAGCACTACAACGATATGACCGAGGTGGAATATGGTGGCAGGGGGCACCGCACACGGCTAAGGAACGATCACGTGGATCAACTTGTGTGTCTAGAGGTGCCCCCTGCCTCCGTATATAAAGGAGCCAAGGGGAAGGGGGGCGCCGGCCAGGAGGAGGGCACAGGAGGAGTCCTACTCCTATCGGGAGTAGGACTCCCCCCCAATCCTAGTTGGACTTGGATTCCCTGAGGGGGAAAGAGAGAGAGGGGGGCCGGCCACCTCTCCTAGTCCTAATAGGACTAGGGGAGGGGGGAGGCGCGCGGCCATCTTGGGCTGCCCCTTTCTCCTTTCCACTAAAGCCCATTAAGGCCCATATGGCTCCCGGGGGGTTCCGGTAACCTCCCGGTACTCCGGTAAAATCCCGATTTCACCCGGAACACTTTCGATGTCCAAATATAGGCTTCCAATATATCAATATTTATGTCTCGACCATTTCGAGACTCCTCGTCATGTCCGTGATCACATCCGGGACTCCGAACTAACTTCGGTACATCAAAATGCATAAACTCATAATAACTGTCTTCGTAACGTTAAGCGTGCGGACCCTACGGTTCGAGAATAATGTAGACATGACTGAGACACATCTCCGGTCAATAACCAATAGCGGGACCTGGATGCCCATATTGGCTCCTACATATTCAACGAAGATCTTTATCGGTCAGACCGCATAACAACATACGTTGTTCCCTTTGTCATCGGTATGTTACTTGCCCGAGATTCGATCGTCGGTATCCAATACCTAGTTCAATCTCGTTACCGGCAAGTCTCTTTACTCGTTCCGTAATACATCATCCCGCAACTAACTCATTAGTTGCAATGCTTGCAAGGCTTATGTGATGTGCATTACCGAGAGGGCCCAGAGATACCTCTCCGACAATCGGAGTGACAAATCCTATTCTCGAAATACGCCAACCCAACATCTACCACTGGAGACACCTGTAGAGCTCCTTTATAATCACCCAGTAACGTTGTGACGTTTGGTAGCACACGAAGTGTTCCTCCGGCAAGCGGGAGTTGCATAATCTCATAGTCATAGGAACATGTATAAGTCATGAAGAAAGCAATAGAAACATACTAAACGATCGGGTGCTAAGCTAATGGAATGGGTCATGTCAATCAGATCATTCAACTAATGATGTGACCTTGTTAATCAAATAACAACACTCTGTTCATGGTTAGGAAACATAACCATCTTTGATTATCGAGCTAGTCAAGTAGAGGCATACTAGTGACACTAAGTTTGTCTATGTATTCACACATGTATTATGTTTCCGGTTAATACAATTCTAGCATGAATAATAAACATTTATCATGATATAAGGAAATAAATAATAACTTTATTATTGCCTCTAGGGCATATTTCCTTCAAATATTAGATTCCAATTTCCGTTAAGGAAAGGCATGGAACACTTTCCTAGAAAGAAAATTAAATTACCTTATGAATCTATTATGAGAGCTACTTATGGATTGCCTACCAAAGATGGCAATACCTAGATCTATCCTTGCTTGTTATGCCTAGCTAGGGGCGTTAAACGATAGCGCTTGTTGGAGGCAACCCAATTTTATTTTTATTCCTTACTTTTTGCTCCTGTTTAGTAATAAATAATTTATCTAGCCTCTGTTTTGGTTGTGTTTTTTGTGTTTAATTAGTGTTCATGCCAAGTAGAACCGTTGGGAAGACTTGGGGAAAGTCTTGTTAAACTTGCTGTAAAAAACAGAAACTTTAGTGCTCACGAGAACTGCTGTCATTTTTATTTGGGAAGTGATATTTAGTTAATTCTTTTTGTAGATTATTAATACATAAATTCCTCACGTCCAGCAATTTATTTTAGAATTTTTGGGGTTACAGATCTTGCGCTAGCTACAGATTACTACAGACTGTTCTGTTTTTGACAGATTCTGTTTTTCGTGTGTTGTTTGCTTATTTTGATGAATCTATGACTAGTAAAATAGTTTATAAACCATAGAGAAGTTGGAATTCAGTAGTGATAACCCACAAGTGTAGGGGATCGCAACAGTTTTCGAGGGTAGAGTTATGGAATCTATGGAAAACTCGTAGGAAATGGATCGGTGATGGAGAATTATGCCGGATGCGGTTTATCATGTAACAGACATAACCTAGGGTGACACAGAACTAGCTCCAGTTCATTGATATAATGTAGGCATGTATGCCGAATATAGTCATACGTGCTTATGGAAAAGAACTTGCATGAAATCTTTTGTCCTATCCTCCCGTGGCAGCGGGGTCCTTACGGAAACTAAGGGATATTAAGGTCTCCTTTTAATAGAGAACCGGAACAAAGCATTAACACATAGTGAATACATGAACTCCTCAAACTACGGTCATCACCGGTAAGTATCCCGATTATTGTCACTTTGGGGTTAACGGATCATAACACATAATAGGTGACTATAGACTTGCAAGATAGGATCAAGAACACTCATATATTGATGAAAACATAATAGGTTCAGATCTGAAATCATGGCACTCGGGCCCTAGTGACAAGCATTAAGCATAGCAAAGTCATAGCAACATCAATCTCAGAACATAGTGGACACTAGGGATCAAACCCTAACAAAACTAACTCAATTACATGATAGATCCCGTCCAACCCATCACCGTCCAGCAAGCCTACGATGGAATTACTCACGCACAGCAGTGAGCATCATGAAATTGGTGATGGAGGATGGTTGATGATGACGATGGCGACGGATTCCCCTCTCCGGAGCCCCGAACGGACTCCAGATCAGCCCTCCCGAGAGGTTTTAGGGCTTGGCGGCGGCTCCGTATCATAAAACGCGATGATTTCTTCTCTCCGATTTTTCCCTCCCCGAAACTCAATATATGGAGGTGGAGTTGGAGTCGGAGAGGCAACTGGGGGCGCGCCCTAGGGGGGCAGGCGCGCCACCACCCTCGTGGCAAGGTGGTGGCCCCTTGGCCTTCATCTTTGGCAGGTATTTTTCTTATTTTCTAAAAAGTGTCTTCGTGAAGTTTCAGGTCATTCTGAAAACGTTTGCTCCTACACACAAATAACACCATGGTAATTCTTCTGAAAACAACGTCAGTCCGGGTTAGTTCCATTCAAATCATGCAAGTTAGAGTCCAAAACAAGGGCAAAAGTGTTTGGAAAAGTAGATACGTTGGAGACGTATCAACTCCCCCAAGCTTAAACCTTTGCTTGTCCTCAAGCAATTCAGTTGACAAACTGAAAGTGATATAGAAAAACTTTTACGAACTCTGTTTGCTCTTGTTGTTGTAAATATGTAAAGCTAGCATTCAAGTTTTCAGCAAAGATTATAACTAACCACATTTGCAATAACGCATAGGTCTCAAGTTTACTCATATTAATAGCATAATCAACTAGCGAGCCATAATAATAAAACTCGGATGACAACACTTTCTCAAAACAATCATAATATGATATAACATGATGGTATCTCGCTAGCCCTTTCCGAGACTGCAAAACATAAATGCAGAGCACCTTTAAAGACCAAGGACTGACTAGACATTGTAATTCATGGTAAAAGAGATCCAGTCAAGTCATACTCAATGTAAACTAACAGTAATGAATGCAAATGACTGCGGTGCTCTCCAACTAGTGCTTTTTAATAAGAGGATGATGACTCAACATGAAAGTAAATAGATAGGCCCTTCGCAGAGGGAAGCAAGGATTTGTAGATGTGCCAGAGCTCGGTTTTGAAATAGAGGTGAATAATATTTTGAGCGGTATACTTTCATTGTCAACATAAAAACGAAGAGATGGCGATATCTTCCATGCTACACACATTATAGGCAGTTCCCAAACAGAATGGTAAAGTTTATACTCCCCCTTCCACCAACAAGCATCAATACATGGCTTGCTTGAAACAACGAGTGCCTCCAACTAACAAGAGTCCCAGGGGGAGTTTTGTTTGCAATTATTTTGATTTAGTTTGCATAAAGCATGGGACTGGGCATCCCGGTGACCAACCATTTATCTTGTGAGTGAGGAGCGGAGTCCACTCCTCTTGAGAATAACCCACCTAACATGGAAGATGCAGACATCCCTAGTTGATACATGAGCTATTCGAGCATACAAAACATGATATTTATTTGAAGGTTTAGAGTTTGGCACATACAAATTTACTTGGAACGACATGTAGATACCATATATAGGTAGGTATAGTGGACTCATGTGGAATAACTTTGGGGTTTAAGGGATTGGATGCACAAGCAGTATTCCCGCTTAGTACAGGTGAAGGCTAGCAAAATACTGGGAAGCGACCAGCTAGAGAGCAACAACAGTCATGAACATGCATTAAAATTAATCAACACCGAATGCAAGCATGAGTAGGATATAATCCACCATGAACATAAATATCGTGAATGCTATGTTGATTTTGTTTCAACTACATGCATGAACATGTGCCAAGTCAAGTCACTTAAATCATCCAGAGGAGGATACCACCCTATCATACCACATCATAACCATTTTAATAGCATGTTGGCATGCAACGTAAACCATTATAACTCATAGCTAATCAAGCATGGCACAAGAAACTATGATCTCTAGTTGTCATTGCAAACATGTTTATTCATAATAGGCTGAATCAGGAATGATGAACTAATCATATTTACAAAAACAAAAGAGATCGAGTTCATACCAGCTTTTCTCATCTCAGCCAATCCATCATATATCATCATAATTGCCCTTCAACAACTAATATCAACACGACTGAATGGTGTGAATAATAACAACAGTGCACGTGCATTGGACTAAGCTGGAATCGGCAGGCATTCAATAAACAGGAGAAGACAAGGCAATATGGGTTCTTTTGTCAGATCAACAATAATGCATATAAGAGCCTCTTTAACAATTTAATTATGGTCTTCTCCTATCAACCCCCAAAGAAAAGAAAAGAAATAAAACTATTTACACGGGAAAGCTCCCAACAAGCAAAAGAGGAACAGGAAATCTTTTTGGATTTTCTTTTTAATTACTACTACAAGCATGGAAAGTAAACTAATTAAAAGCTACACCTATTTTTTTTGGTTTCTTAAGGTTTATTAAACACACAAGAAGAAAGCATAAAAAGGAAAATAAACTAGCATGGATGATACAATGAAAAAGTATGAGCACCGACATCTAGCAATGAGTGTGTGAGTATAAATGTAATGTCAGTGAGAAATACGTACTCCCCCAAGCTTAGGCTTTTGGCCTAAGTTGGTCTATGGCCATGCCTGGCCTGGCGGATATCCATAATAATAGTTGGGGTCGTACTGTGATGCAGAAGAGGAAGACTCTGATTGCCAGTGGCTGACAATCATCTCCGGATCCCACTAATAATTAGACTGTCGTGAAGGATCAAATTGTGGTTCCGGCTCTGGCTCCTCGGCTGGTGCAGGGTTCCGGTAGGCGTGAATAGCCGTCAACGGAACAAGGTACGTGCCTACAGTCAAATCAAACAAAGAAGGAGCAGGCAAGGTAATAGTCTCAGGATGATGTTTATTAAAGAATAATTGATATTTAAGCTCTCCTTCCCTATTCTTAACAATAAAATCATGCGCCACGATACTTTTATAATCTAAATAAACATGAGGCAACACCTTTTCTTCTTTCTCATAATGCCTAACAGGTATGTTAAAATGTGCAGCTAGGCGTGTAGCATAGATGCCTCCAAAGATGGGGCCCTTGGTACGGTTCAGACTTAACCGTTTGGCAATAATGCCGCCCATACTAAAAGAGTTATCACCGTATAAACCTGGTGCAAAATAATAATATCAGGGATACTCAGGTTTCCATAGTTTCCGCGACCAATCAAGCAACGACTAGCAAATAATGCAAAATAACTTAAAACAGGAAAGTGTATGCTAGTGATTCGTGCATCGGAAACCTTCCTTGTTTCCCCTACAGTGATAGTATCGATAAATCCCTCCACATCATCACGATGTGGTTCTTCTGTCTTGCCCTCAAAAGGGACTAAACAAATCCGACAGAAATCATAAAGTGACATCTCCTTATGCTCATCATATAAATAAAACTCCACCGTAGGTGGTGAGCTCCTAGAATGGAAATGAAAGTTTTGCACAAAGATATTTGTGAGCAAGAGATACTGATCGCATTGGTCGTGGAGGAAAGCGTTAAGGCCTGCAGTCTGAGCCAATTCATGAAAATCTTCATAAATCCTGGCTGCTCTCAAGAAATCCTCGGAAGGCCATTCACACGCCCGAACCTCCGCGATGCGAGGCAGATTATACTTAGGCTTTGGTGCCTTTTCCTTCGAACTTTGGCTCGATGAGCCCCTCAAAAGTCTCCTCATCATTTTCTGAAAAATTCTGAAATTTTTAGTAACTTCAAAATAAAAGTAAACCAAACTCAATAATATTGATAGTAACTACTCCTACAAGTGCCTAGGGCCTATATCGTACATCAAAACTACTTGGAACCATATAAATTTGACATGCAAGCTCAAGGACAGGATCACCTAAGCAGCAAAAATTTGCAATGAATAAAGCACTAGAACAAAAACTAATTGGACCCAATCGAGGAGTCACATACCAAGGAACAATCTCCCCAAGCAGTTTTGTGAGAGGTGCTTTGAGCAAGGAGATCGAAAATGGCAGCAAAACAAGCTTGGACTCGGGTTTGAGCTGGTTATTCGTGTTTGGGGGAGGAAGAAGGAGTGTATGGGTGAAAGGATAAGTGGAGGAGGGCCACGTGGGCCCATGAGGCAGGGGGCGCGCCCTAGAGGGGTGGGCGTGCCCTCCACCCTCATGGGCAGGTGGTTGGCCCCCCTGGTGTGTTCTCAGTTCCATAAATCCTCAAATATTGTAGAAAAATCATATTTAATATTCACGACATTTGGAGAACTTTTATTTTTGAGGTATTTTTATATTGCACGGATAATCATATAACAGACAAACAAATATTTATTTTTATTTTATTTAATATAAATAACAGAAAGTAAAAGTGGGATACAGAAGGTTGTGCCTTCTAGTTTCATCCATCTCATGATCATCAAAAGGAATCCACTAACAAGGTTGATCAAGTCTTGTTAATGAACTCATTCCGAATAGCATGGAACCGGAGAAATTTCGAATAACACTATGTTACCTCAACGGGGATATGCACATCCCCAATAATAAGAATATCATATTTCTTCTTGACAGTAGGAAGAGGAAATCCAAAACCTCCAAATATAATCGATGGAACTTTTCCAATAGAGTTGATACTATGAACTTGAGGTTGGTTCCTCGGAAAGTGTACCGTATGCTCATTACCATTAACATGAAAAGTGACATTGCCTTTAGTGCAATCAATAACAGCCCCTGCAATATTCAAAAAGGGTCTTCCAAGAATAATAAACATACTATCGTCCTCGGGAATATCAAGAATAACAAAGTCCGTTAAAATAGTAACATTTGCAACTACAATAGGCACATCCTCACAAATACCGACATGTATAGCAGTTGATTTATCAGCCATTTGCAAAGATATTTCAGTAGGTGTCAACTTATTCAAATCATGTCTACGATATAAAGAGAGAGGCATAACACTAACACCAGCTCCAAGATCACATAAAGCAGTTTTAACATAGTTTCTTTTAATAGAGCATGGTATAGTGGGTACTCCTGGATCTCCAAGTTTCTTTGGTATTCCACCCTTAAAAGTGTAATTAGCAAGCATGGTGGAAATTTCAGCTTTCGGTATATTTCTTTTATTTGTAATAATATCTTTCATATACTTAGTATAAGGATTGGTTTTAAGCATATCAGTTAATCGCATACGCAAAAAGATAGGTCTAATCATTTCAGCAAAGCGCTCAAAATCCTCATCATCCTTTTTCTTGGATGGTTTGGGAGGAAAAGGCATGGATTTCTGAACCCATGGCTCTCTTTCTTTACCATGTTTCCTAGCAACAAAGTCTTTTTTTATCATAACATTGATTCTATGATTGTGGGTTATCAAGATCAACAGCAGGTTCAATTTCTATATCATTATCATTACCAGGTTGAGCATCATTATGATCATTGTCATTAACATTACCACTAGTTTCAGGTTCATTACCAGATTGAGTTTCAGCATCATAAATAGAAATATCATTTGGATTCTCAGGTGTTTCAACAATAGGTTCACTAGAAGCATGCAAAGTCCTATCATTTTTCTTTTTCTTCTTTTTAGAAGAACTAGGTGCATCTATATTATTTCTCTAAGAATCTTGCTCAATTCTCTTAGGGTGGCCTTCAGGATACAAAGGTTCCCGAGTCATTCTACCAGTTCTAGTAGCCACTCTATCATCATTATCATTATTTTTACTATTCAATTCATTGAGCAAATCATTTTGAGCTTTAAGAACTTGTTCTACTTGAGTGGTAACCATAGAAGCATGTTTACTAATAAGTTTCAGTTCACCTTTGACATTAGCCATATAATCACCCAAGTGTCCAAGCATATTTGAATTGTATTTTAATTGTCTACCAAAATAAGTATTAAAATCTTCTTGCTTAGCCATAAATTTATCAAACTCATCTAAGCATGGGCTAGCAAATTTAGTAAACGGGATTACGGCTTTATCATATCTATAGAGAGAATTTACCTTTACTACCTGTGTTGGGTTATCAAGACCATGAGTTTCTTCAATAGGTAAAGGATTTGGATTATATGTTTCTTCAACAGGTGGTAAATTAAGACCATGTATTTCTTCAATAGGAGGTAAATTCTTAACATCTTCAGCTTTAATACTTTTTCTTTCATAGATTTCTTTGCCTCTTGCATATCTTCAGGACTGAGAAATAGAATACCCCTCTTCTTCGGAGTTGGTTTAGGAATAGGCTCAGGAATTGGCTCCGGAGGTGTCCAATTATTTTCATTTGTCAACATATTATTCAATAGAATTTCAGCTTCATCCGGTGTTCTTTCCCTGAAAATAGAACCAGCACAACTATCCAGGTAATCTCTGGAGGCATCGGTTAGTCCATTATAAAAGATATCAAGTATTTCATTTTTCTTAAGAGGATGATCAGGCAAAGCATTAAGTAATTGGAGAAGCCTCCCCCAAGCTTGTGGGAGACTCTCTTCTTCAATTTGCACAAAATTATATATATCCCTTAAAGCAGCTTGTTTCTTATGAGCAGGGAAATATTTAGCAGAGAAGTAATAAATCATATCCTGGGGACTATGCACACAACCAGGATCAAGAGAATTAAACCATATCTTAGCATCACCCTTTAATGAGAATGGAAATATTTTAAGGATGTACAAGTAACGAGTTCTCTCATCTTTAGTAAACAGGGTAGCTATATCATTTAATTTAGTAAGATGTGCCACAACAATTTCAGATTCATAACCATGAAAAGGATCAGATTCAACCAAAGTAATTATATCAGGATCAACAGAGAATTCATAATCCTTATCAGTAACAAAGATAGGTGAAGTAGCAAAAGCAGGGTCAGGTTTCATTCTAGCATTTAGAGATTGCTTACTCCATTTAGCTAATAATCTTTTAAGTTCAGTTCTATTTCTGCAAGCTAAAATAGCTAAAGAAGCATCTTGATCAAAAACATAACCCTTAGGAATGGTAAGTGGTTCTTCATCATCACTTTCATCAGTATCATCAGATTCAATATTTTCAATTTCTCTAGCCCTAGCAAGTTGTTCATCAAGAAAAGCACTAAGTGGCATAGTAGTATCAGGCATAGAGGTAGTTTCATCATAAGTATCATGCATAGCAGAAGTGGCATCATCAATAACATGCGACATATCGGAACGAATAGCAGAAGCAGGTGTAGGTGTCGCAAGCTTACTCAAAACAGAAGGTGAATCAAGTGCAGAGCTAGATGGCAGTTCCTTACCTCCCCTCGTAGTTGAGGGATAGATCTTGGTTTTTGGATCTGTCAAGTTCTTCATAATGATAAGCAGATATATATCCCAGGTGACTCAAAGAATAGAGCTATGCTCCCCGGCAATGGCGCCAGAAAATAGTCTTGATAACCCACAAGTATAGGGGATCGCAATAGTTTTCGAGGGTAGAGTATTCAACCCAAATTTATTGATTCGACACAAGGGGAGCCAAAGAATATTCTCAAGTATTAGCAGCTGAGTTGTCAATTCAACCACACCTAGAAACTTAATATCTGCAGCAAAGTGTTTAGTAGCAAAGTAATATGATAGTGGTGATAACGGTAGCAAAAGGTAATAGTAGTAAAAGTAATATTTTTGGTATTTTGTAGTGATGATAGCAATAGCAACTGAAAAGTAAATAAGCGAAGAACAATCTATGGAAAGCTCGTAGGCAATGGATCGGTGATGGAGAATTATGCCGGATGCAGTTCATCATGTAACAGTCATAACCTAGGGTGACACAGAACTAGCTCCAGTTCATTGATATAATGTAGGCATGTATTCCGAATATAGTCATACGTGCTTATGGAAAAGAACTTGCATGGCATCTTTTGTCCTACCCTCCCGTGGCAGCGGGGTCCTTATGGAAACTAAGGGATATTAAGGTCTCCTTTTAATAGAGAACCAGAACAAAGCATTAACACATAGTGAATACATGAACTCCTCAAACTACGGTCATCACCGGTAAGTATCCCGATTATTGTCACTTCGGGGTTAACGGATCATAACACATAATAGGTGACTATAGACTTGCAAGATAGGATCAAGAACACTCATATATTGATGAAAACATAATAGGTTCAGATCTGAAATCATGGCACTCGGGCCCTAGTGACAAGCATTAAGCATAGCAAAGTCATAGCAACATTAATCTCAGAACATAGTGGACACTAGGGATCAAACCCTAACAAAACTAACTCGATTACATGATAGATCGCATCCAACCCATCACCGTCCAGCAAGCCTACATTGGAATTACTCACGCACGACGGTGAGCATCATGAAATTGGTGATGGAGGATGGTTGATGATGATGATGGCGACGGATTCCCCTCTCTAGAGCCCCGAACGGACTCCAGATCAGCCCTCCCGAGAGGTTTTAGGGCTTGGCGGCGGCTCCGTATCGTAAAACGCAATGATTTCTTCTCTCTGATTTTTTTCTCCCCGAAACTCAATATATGGAGGTGGAGTTGGAGTCGGAGAGGCAACAGGGTGCCCACGAGGTAGGGGGCGCGCCCTAGGGGAGCAGGCACCCCCACCCTCGTGGCAAGGTGGTGCCCCCCTGGCCTTCATCTTTGGCAGGTATTTTTCTTATTTTCTAAAAAGTATCTCTGTGAAATTTCAGGTCATTCCGAGAACGTTTGCTCCTTCACATAAATAACACCATGGTAATTCTGCTGAAAACAACGTCAGTCTAGGTTAGTTCCATTCAAATCATGCAAGTTAAAGTCCAAAACAAGGGCAAAAGTGTTTGGAAAAGTAGATACGTTGGAGACGTATCAAGTAGGTTTAACACCAATATAAATAAATAATGAGTTCATTACAGTACCTTGAAGTGGTCTTTTGTTTTCTTTCGCTAACGGAGCTCACGAGATTTTCTACTTTGAGTTTTGTGTTGTGAAGTTTTCAAGTTTTGGGTGAAGATTTGATGGATTATGGAACAAGGAGTGGCAAGAGCCTAAGCTTGGGGATGCCCATGGCACCCCCAAGATAATCTAAGGACACCTAAAAGCCAAAGCTTGGGGATGCCCCGTAAGGCATCTCCTCTTTCGTCTACTTCTATCGGTAACTTTACTTGGAGCTATATTTTTATTCACCACATGATATGTGTTTTGCTTGGCGCGTCTTGTATGATTTGAGTCTTTGCTTTTTAGTTTACCACAATCATCCTTGTTGTACACACCTTTTGAGAGAGCCATACATGATTTGGAATTTGTTAGAATACTCTATGTGCTTCGCTTATATCTTTTGAGTTATATAGTTTTGCTCTAGTACTTCACTTATATCTTTTAGAGCACGGTGGTGGATTTGTTTTATAGAAACTATTGATCTCTCATGCTTCACTTAGATTATTTTGAGAGTCTTAGATAGCATGGTAATTTGCTTAAAATCCGAATATGCTAGGTATTCAAGATTAGTAAAAAAATTCTTATGAGTGTTTTGAATACTAAGAGAAGTTGGATGCTTGATGATTGTTTTGAGATATGGAGGTAATAATATCAAAGTCATGCTAGTTGAGTAGTTGTGAAATTGAGAAATACTTGTGTTGAAGTTTGCAAGTCCCGTAGCATGCACGTATGGTAAACGTTATGTAACAAATTTGAAACATGAGGTGTTATTTGATTGTCTTCCTTATGGGTGGCGGTCGGGGACGAGCGATGGTCTTTTCCTACCAATCTATCCCCCTAGGAGCATGTGCGTAGTGCCGAGGTTTTTGATGACTTGTAGATTTTTGCAATAAGTATGTGAGTTCTTTATGACTAATGTTGAGTCCATGGATTATACGCACTCTCACCCTTCCATCCTTGCTAGCCTCTTCGGTGCCGTGCATTGCCCTTTCTCACATTGAGAGTTGGCGCAAACTTCGCCGGTGCATCCAAACCCCGTGATATGATACGCTCTTTCACACATAAACCTCCTTATATCTTCCTCAAAACAGCCACCATACCTACCTATTATGGCATTTCCATAGCCATTCCGAGATATATTGCCATGCAATTTTCCACCATTCCGTTTATCATGACACATTCATCATTGTCATATTGCTTAGCATGATCATGTAGTTGACATAGTATTCGTGGCAAAGCCACCGTTCATAATTCTTTCATACATGTCACTCTTGGTCCATTGCATATCCCGGTACACCTCCGGAGGCATTCATATAGAGTCATCTTTTGTTCTAGTATCGAGTTGTAATCATTGAGTTGTAAATAAATAGAAGTGTGATGATCATCATTTTCTAGAGCATTGTCCCAAGTGAGGAATTATAAAAAAAGAAAAAAAGAGAGAAAGGCTATATATATAAAAAAGGGAGAAAGGCAAAATAAAAAAAATGAGAGAAAAAGAGAGAAGGGACAATGTTACTATCCTTTGCCAACTTGTGCTTCAAAGTAGCACTATAATCTTCATGATAGAGAGTCTCTTGTTTTGTCATTTTCATATACTAGTGGGAATTTTTCATTATAGAACTTGGCTTGTATATTCAAACAATGGGCCTCCTCAAGTGCCCTAGGTCTTCGTGAGCAAGCAAGTTGGATGCACACCCACTTAGTTTCTTTTGTTGAGCTTTCATACATTTATAGCTCTAGTGCATCCGTTGCATGGCAATCCCTACTCCTTGCATTAACATCAATCGATGGGCATCTCCATAGCCCTTTGATTAGCCTCGTTGATATGAGACTTTCTCCTTTTTTGTCTTCTCCACATGACCCCCCTCATTATATTCTATTCCACACATAGTGCTATGTCCATGGCTCGCGCTCATATATTGCGTGAAAGTTTATAGGTTTGAGATTACTAAAGTATGAAACAATTGCTTGGCTTGTCATTGGGGTTGTGCATGATGAGAGCATTCTTGTGTGACGAAAATGAAACATGACTAAACTATATGATTTTGTAGGGATGAACTTTCTTTGGCCATGTTATTTTGAGAAAACATAATTGCTTAGTTGGTATGCTTGAAGTATTATTATTTTTATGTCAATATGAACTTTTGTCTTGAATCTTTTGGATCTGAATATTCATGCCACAGTTAAGAAGAATTACATCAAAATTATGCCAAGTAGCACTCCGCATCAAAAATTCTGTTTTTATCATTTACCTACTCGAGGACGAGCAGGAATTAAGCTTGGGGATGCTTGATACGTCTCCAACGTATCTATAATTTTTGATTGCTCCATGCTATATTATCTACTGTTTTGGACATTATTGGGCTTTATTATCCACTTCTATATTATTTTTGGGACTAACCTATTAACCGGAGGCCCAACCCAGAATTGCTGTTTTTTTGCCTATTTCAGGGTTTTGAAGAAAAGGAATATCAAATGGAGTCCAAACGGAATGAAACCTTCGGGAACGTGATTTTCTCAACGAACAAGACCCATGAGACTTGGACCCTACGTCAAGACACAAAAGAGGAGGCCACGAGGTAGGGGGCGTGCCTACCCCCAGGCGCGCCCTCCACCCTCGTGGGCCCCCTGTTGCTCCACCGACGTACTCCTTCCTCCTATATATACCTACGTACCCCCAAACGATCAGATACAGAGCCAAAACCCTAATTCCACCGCCGCAACTTTCTGTATCCACGAGATCCCATCTTGGGGCCTGTTCCGGAGCTCCGCCGGAGGGGGCCATCATGGAGGGCTTCTACATCAACACCATAGCCCCTCCGATGAAGTGTGAGTAGTTTACCTCAGACCTACGGGTCCATAGTTAGTAGCTAGATGGCTTCTTCTCTCTTTTTGGATCTCAATACAATGTTCTCCCCCTCTCTTGTGGAGATCTATTCGATGTAATCTTCTTTTTGCGGTGTGTTTGTTGAGACCGATGAATTGTGGGTTTATGATCAAGTCTACCTATGAACAATATTTGAATGTCCTCCGAATTCTTTTATGTATGATTGGTTATCTTTGCAAGTCTCTTCGAATTATCAGTTTGGTTTGGCCTACTAGATTGATCTGTCTTGCAATGGGAGAAGTGCTTAGCTTTGGGTTCAATCTTGCGGTGTCCTTTCCCAGTGACAGTAGTGGCAGCAAGGCACGTATTGTATTGTTGCCATCGAGGATAACAAGATGGAGTTTTCATCATATTGCATGAGTTTATCCCTGTACATCATGTCATCTTGCTTAAGGCATTACTCTGTTTTTATTAACTTAATACTCTAGATGCATGCTGGATAGCGGTCAATGAGTGGAGTAATAGTAGTAGATGCAGGCAGGAGTTGGTCTACTTGTCTTGGACGTGATGCCTATATACATGATCATACCTAGATATTCTCATAACTATGCTCAATTCTGTCAATTGCTCAACAGTAATTTGTTCACCCACTGTAGAATACTTTTGCTCTCGAGAGAAGCCACTAGTGAAACCTATGGCCCCCAGGTCTATCTTCATCATATTAATCTACCAATACTTAGTTATTTCCTTTTGCTTTTACTTTGCTTTTATTTTAATTTGCATCTTTATCATAAAAATACCAAAAATATTATCTTATCATATCTATCAGATCTCAATCTCGTAAGTGGCCGTGTAGGGATTGACAACCCCTTATCGCGTTGGTTGCGAGGATTTATTTGTTTTGTGCTGGTACGAGGGACTCGCGCGTAGCCTCCTACTGGATTGATACCTTGGTTCTCAAAAACTGAGGGAAATACTTACGCTACTTTGCTGCATCATCCCTTCCTCTTCGGGGAAAACCAACGCAGTGCTCAAGAGGTAGCAGCAACCCAATAGAGTTGTTGGCCCATATTTGTCTTTCCACTCAATCTCCCCCCAGACAGATTATGCAAAGAAAGAACATTTTCCTGACGTTGATAATTCCAGGGCCCAACTATCCGGGGAAAAATATGAATGTGTACATGCAGCCGCTTAAGGACGAATTGCAAGAAGCCTGGGATAATGGGTTCAGACATACGACGCCTATAGCAAACAAAACTTCATAATGCGTGTCTGGTACATGTACTCAACGCATGACTTGCCGGCGTATGCGCTATTCGTTGGCTGGTGTGTGCATGGAAGGTTCCCGTGCCCCACATGCAAGGGAGCCCTTGAGTTTCGTTGGCTTCAGGCCGGTCGCAAGTTTTCTTGCTTCGATATGCATAGACAGTTCCTGGATCCTCGCCATAAGTTCAGGAAAGACAAGAAGAACCTCATTAGAGGTAGAGTTGTCAAAAACTCTGCTCCACCTGCATTGACAGGCCAACAGACCCTGGATCAGTTAAACACTCTTGAGCCAGATCCAGAGTGTCCAGGGTACTTCAAGGGGTATAATTCTAAACACGCATGGACTCACAAGACATGCTTATGGGATCTGCCTTACTTCAAAGACCTCCTTTGCCCACACAACATCGACGTGATGCACACTGAGGATGAATGGCTAGTACTGGCAGAAATCAGCTATATTTTCCGTGTTCTTTGTGCGAAAGAACTATCGCCTGGCGTGCTAGAAGAAATGGAAGAGTTGGAGCTGGAGTTGATCTGCAAGTTAGAGAAGATCTTTCCACCGGGCTTCTTTAATCCAATGCAGCATTTGATTTTGCATCTCCCGACCGAGCAAGATTGGGGGGGGGGCGTGCAAAATCGTTGGTGCTACCCAACTAAGAGGATGCAGAAGACGCTTCGACAAAAATGCAAAAATAAACGTAGAATTGAAGCATCGATGGCTGAGGCATTCATCACTAAGGAGGCGGCAAACTTCGTGACAGCACACTATGAAGCCAAAAATCGTCATTTGCATAATCCGAAGCCTCGGTACAATGCTGACTAACCTCAAAAGGGTGGATCCAACCTCAGCCTATTCAAAGGGAATCTCGCACCAGCTAGTGGTTTGAAACCAGTATCTTTGGATAACGAAGAATGGCGGACCATTATGTTGTATATCTTCAACAACCTGACAGAAGTGCGGACATACATCGAGTAAGTTCTCAATACATTGTTTTGCAACTTGTATTTCCTTTGAACTGCTCTTATTCCTAGATATTTCATATAGTTGATACATCACCATATTCTCGTATGGAGCGATAATCCAAAAGGATTCCGTCGAAGAGTATGAGCTTCTCGCAAAGCAAGGAGGCGGCTATCCCGGTTTCATCTCTTGGTTCAAACAAACGGTAATTTCTATTAGACCATTTCATTTCATTCGCTAATATCTGCCTAATGCAACAATCCTTTCGTATTAAACTTGTAGGCTAATTCAGAGTCTATGGACGCCGAATTGATACAAGTCACTAATGGTTTTGACTATAAGGTCCGTTAATTTGACAAATACAACATCAACGGGTATCGCTTTCGTACCTATGGCAAAGAGCTATCTATGGTCGACCGAAAGTCTACAAATTGTTGTGTATCTGCTATCGGCGAAGGAGGTACCGAGTATTATGGGAGAGTTGAAGAGTTGAAGCAATTTATGAACTTCTATTCTATGGTGATAACCCACCGAATGTCGTACTCTTCAAATGTTATTGGTTTCAGCCGAAGGATACTAGAAGGACTCATGAACATATAGGGCTAGTTGAAATCAAACAAAGCACCCATTTAGATGTTCCTGATATCTATATTATGGCTCAATAGGCGACCCAAGTATTCTATCTACCGTGGGCCTGCCAAACTAATCCAAATCTGAAAGGTTGGGACGTTGTTTATGAAGTGCCGCCACGTGCTAGACTATCTCCCCCAAAGGAAGAGGATTATGAACCTCACATTAACCCAGACACATATGAAGGAGAATTCTTCCAAGAGACACATCTTTCCAAAAAACTTTTCAAGAACCGATATACTCACCCCAAAACATTGAAGTAGACAGCGACAGTGAATCCGGCATCACCCCAGAGGAGGAACAAGAAGAGCCGAAACAAGAAGAGGTTACTGCTGCAGATGACCTGTCAATGCTTGACCGATTATGTCAAGGTGGTATTCCACATTTTGATGCCACTAAACCCTATGAGCACGTCATTGATGATAGTGATGATGATGATTATGCATTTATTGATGATAGTGATCGAGATTATTAGTAGCCCGCTCCTACACCTCCATGACCACGGTAAGTTTCTCTAGTGTTTTACTTAACAAATGCATAAAGACCTAGACTTAGCTTTATTTCCTGCAAAATGACTTAATAAGCTTACTGACCTCCAAAACCATCCATTTTACCGAAGTTAGCTTACTTATGACAAAAATGGCATAATTAGCTTAGTTAGCTCATAAACGATCCATTTTACCCAAGTTAGCTCTAAAATGACCCATTTTACCTAGGTTAGCTCCAAAATGACCCATCTTACCTATGTTAGCTCTAAAATGATGCATCTTACCTAGGTTGGCTCATAAACGATCCATTTCAACTAAGTTAGCTCATAAACGATCCATTTCACCTTAGTTAGCTCATAAATGATCCATTTCACCTTAGTTAGCTCATAAACGATCCATTTCACCTAAGTTAGCTCATAAATGATCCATTTCACCTAAGTTAGCTCATAAACGATCCATTTCACCTAGGTTAGCTCTAAAATGATCCATTTCACCTTAGTTAGCTCATAAACGATCCATTTCACCTTAGTTAGCTCATAAACAATCCATTTCACCTAAGTTAGCTGTAAAATGATCCACTTCACCTTAGTTAGCTCATAAATGATCCATTTCACCTAGGTTAACTCTAAAATGATCCATTTCACCTTAGTTAGCTCATAAACGATCCATTTCACCCTAGTTAGCTCATAAATGATCCATTTCACCTAAGTTAGCTCATAAATGATCCATTTCACCTAAGTTAGCTCATAAATGACATATAGTTCTTCTTCTAGTCACCTTTTTTCTAACTTTCTTATTTGCCATTTTGTAGATCTCATTCACTTCACGGAAGCTAGCTTGCTATGATGGAGTGCTTTTTTTTTCTTTCATTCTCTTCTAGTATTCTTAGCTTGCTATGATGGAACAATGTGTATGTGCAACTTGCTATGTATGAATGGATGGAACTATATATGTATGTACGATGAAACTTATGTGCTAGATATGTCATATGTTTGCTGTGAAATAACCCTGTGAAATATATCTATATATGTCATATATATTTGCTGTGAAAATTGTTGGATTAAAAAAATAGAAAAAGAGCCAATGCAGGCTCTTTGTCGTCAGCCACCGATGGCAATGGGCTCTTTGCCGTCCACGATAGACGGCAAAGAAGCCACGTGGCAGCCAACTGTGCTTCCTGGGAGCTGACCCATTTGGTTAGTTTGCCTACAGTGGCGGACGGCAAAGCCTTTGGCTACAGCGGCGGACGGCAAAGACTTGCTGGAAAGTGACGTCCAACAGACATCATCAGGCGGACGGCAAAGGCCTGATGATATTTGCCGTCAGCCACAGATGGCAAACACTGCCGTTAGCCACCCAACGGACTAACGATGAATTTATTGCCGTCGGGTTTCTTTGCCGTCCGCCGCGGATGGCAAAGGCCCCTTTGCCGTCAGCTTCTGAAAGCAGACGACAAAGAAGCTCTTTACCGATCCTTTCTTTGTCGGTGCATTTTGCCATCCGCGGCAGACGGCAAATGCCTTTGCCGTCCACCGTCCGTGCCTTTGCCGTCTGCCTTGGCGGACGGCAAATTAGCTGATTCCTATAGTGTATATATGAAACGGTGAAAGGGCAGCAGAATAGAACGCAGAAACAGAGAGAGACAGAGAGACAGATCCAATCTCAGAGGGGCTCTCGCCCCTCCCATGCCATGGAGGCCAAGGACTAGAGGGGAAACCCTTCTCCCATCTAGGGAGGAGGTCAAGAAGAAGAAGACGAAGGGTCACCCTCTCCCCTTCTCTTCTGGTGGCGCCGGAACACTGTCGTGGCCATCATCATCATCATTGCGATCTACACCAACACCTCCGCCATCTTCACCAACATATCCATCACCTTCCCCCCTCTATCTACAGCGGTCCACTCTCCCGCAACCCGCTGTACCCTCTACTTGAACATGGTGCTTTATGCTTCATATTATTATCCAATGATGTGTTGCCATCCTATGATGTCTGAGTAGATTTTCGTTGTCCTACTGGTGGTTGATGAATTGCTATGATTGATTTAATTTGCTTGTGGTTATGTTGCTGTCCTTTGGTGCCCATCATATGAGCGCGCGGGTGGATCACACCATAGGGTTAGTTGTATGTTGATAGGACTATGTATTGGAGGGCAAGAGTGACAGAAGCTTCAACCTAGCATAGAAATTGATGCATACAGGAATGAAGGGGGACCAATATATCTTAATGCTACGGTTGGGTTTTACCTTAATGAACGTTAGTAGTTGCGGATGCTTGCTAATAGTTCCAATCATAAGTGCATAGAATTCCAAGTCAGGGATGACATGCTAGTAGTGGCCTCTCCCACATAAAACTTGCCATCGGTCTAGTAAAGTAGTCAATTGCTTAGGGACAATTTCGCAACTCCTACCACCACTTTTCCACACTCGCTATATTTACTTTATTGTTTCTTTATCTAAACAGCCCCTACTTTTTATGTACGTAATCTTTATTATCTTGCAAACTTATCCAACAACACCTACAAAGTACTTCTAGTTTCATACTTGTTCTAGGTAAAGCGAACGTCAAGCATGCGTAGAGTTGTATCGGTGGTCGATAGAACTTGAGGGAATATTTGTTCTGCCTTTAGCTCCTCGTTGGGTTCGACACTCTTACTTATCGAAAACTGTTGCGATCCCCTATACTTGTGGGTTATCAAGACCTTTTTTTGGCGCCGTTGCCGGGGAGCAATAGCGTGGGGGTGAATATTCTCATGTGTGCTTGTTTGCTTTAGCACTAAGTAATTTTTATTTGATGTTCTTAGTTGTTCTCTATCTTTAGTTATGGATATGGAACATGAAATACCAAAAAATTAGGTGTACTTGTTACTCATGGAGATGAGGAACCTCCTAAAACCCCCGATGCTCGTTATGTGACAGAAATTATGTACTACTTTGGTAATCCTGAGAAAACCCCATTCAATCTAGTAATGGGAGTAACGTTGGATCAACGTGAATACTTTAGGGATTATCGCTTGACACAAAAAGGGAAAGTGATATGGGATCAAATT
Organism: Triticum urartu; assembly: GCF_003073215.2. Lineage (NCBI taxonomy): Eukaryota > Viridiplantae > Streptophyta > Magnoliopsida > Poales > Poaceae > Triticum > Triticum urartu. Next base: position 85,231,891 of record NC_053024.1, read on the forward strand.
TATATATTGAAGTGGTATGCTCGGCAAGTATGCTTGAGTTATGATTATACTTGTTGCTCTAGGATGAAGGCTCCACACCTTCCCTTTTCATGCAAATTTAATGATGATGAAACCTCAGCTTCTTATGCTAATGGTATATATGATTACTATGATGTGGAACAAATAGAAGAATTTGTTGCTTTTAAGGGTGCTTATGAAATTGAATCTTTGTTTGAAAAGTATGAAGCTTTTGATGATGATGTTTATAAGCCTGAAAATTCAGCTATCCTAAAATATTGCTATGATAATTATGAATATAATTCCTATATTAATGCGCTTATTGAGAAAGTCTCCGCTATCCAAGAAGAGACTAATATTTTGCAGGAATCTATGGAAGAAGAATTTGATGAAACTGTGAGCTCATTGGATGAAAAGGATGAGGAGGAGAGCGAAGAACAAAAGGAGGAAGAGCAGATTGATCACCCATGCCTACCTTCTAATGAGAGTAACTCTTCAACTCATACATTGTTTAATTCCCCTTCATGCTTACCGAAGGATGAATGCTATGATAATTGCTATGATCCCGTTGATTCTTTTGAAATATCCCTTTTTGATGATGCATGCTATGCTTGTGGCCAAGATGCCAATATGAATTATGCTTATGGAGATGAACTTGCTATAGTTACTTATGTTAAACATGAAATTGTTGCTATTGCATCCACGCATGATAGTCCTATTATATTTTTGAACTCTCCCGACTACACTATATCGAAGAAGTTTGCACTTATTAAGGATTATATTGATAGGTTGCGTCTTACTATTACACATGATGATTTTGATGAATATAATATGCATGTGCTTGCTGCTCCTACTTGCAATTATTATGATAGAGGAACTATATCTCCACCTCTCTATGTTTCCAATACGATAAAATTGCAAGAAACTGTTTATACTATGCATTTGCCTTTACTATGTGTGCATGAATTGTTCTTTTATGACATGCCGATGCATAGGAAGAGAGTTAGACTTCGTTGTTGCATGATTTATGTTACTTTGTGCTCACTACAAAATTACAAATCATTGTTAATTAAAATTGGCTTTGATATACCTTGGGATCCGGGTGGATTCATTACTTGAGCACTATATGCCTAGCTTAATGGCTTTAAAGAAAGCGCTGCCAAGGAGACAACCCAGAATTTTTAGAGAGTCATTTATTTCTGTTGAGTGCTTTTATATAGTTTAAAAACAAAATAAAATAAAGAGGGGAACCCAAAACTTTTTCAAAAAGGAACGTGAAAGTGAGAAAGACAAGCATTGTTGAAGGGGGAGAGCTCCTTGAACTTTGTTCATGCTCACGGCAACTTTGTGAATCTTGATTTCAGAAACTTTTCAACAAAAATAATTATCCCCTTGTACAATTCCATTGTATTATAAGAATAATGTGCCAAGGTTTGCCTTTAGGATGTTTACATTTGCTTGATGGTTTGTACGGTGCAGGACAGAAACTTTGGCTGTAGTGCGCAATTTTAAATTTTTAGCTGGAAAGTCAAATGGTTCTGATTCTTTTTGCACTGTCTTTATATACAAATTGTTTATTTTTCCTAAATTTGGCAGAATTTTTCAAGCATCATAAGTATGGTAAATGTTCATATTATTACAGACTGTTCTGTTTTAGACAGATTCTGTTTTTGATGCATAGTTTGCTCGTTTTGATGAAACTATCAATTCATATATGTGGATTAAGCCATGAAAAAGTTATATTACAGTAGACACAATGCAAAAACAAAATATGAATTGGTTTGCAACAGTACTTAGAGTAGTGATTTGCTTTATTATACTAACGTATCTTACCGAGTTTTCTGTTGAAGTTTTGTGTGGATGAAGTGGGGTTCCGGCAAACCCTTAAGGTTCAAACACTGGGGTGCGTGCGAAGTCTTTCCCTCCTATCGATCTACGCCCTAGCTCACTAAGATCTCGCGGACGAACTCGACGAACTTGCAACACAGAAATACACGAGGTTTATATTGGTTCGGGCCACCATTGTGGTGTAATACCCTACTCCAGTGTGGTGGTGGTGGATTGCCTCTAGGGCTGATGATGAACAGTACAAGGGGAGAACAGCCTCCTGAGGTTGAGGTGTTCTTGAGCTCGGTGAGCTTGTGTGTGTGTGTGGGTTGTCTCAATGATCCGTCTCCCTCCTTCTTTTCTTTGTGGTGGCTAGCTCTACTTATATAGGCCCCGGTCCTCTTCCCAAATATCGAGTGCGAAGGGAGCCAACAATGGCGGGCTAATTTGAAGGGGGACAGCTAGCATAAGCTATCCTGACAAAAGTGGTCTTCACCTGCGAAAAGCTCTATGGTGACGCCTTCTTGGGCTCCGCGATGACCTCCGTCTTGCCGTCCTCCTGGTCTTGGTCTCGTTGCACCAATATAGCAACCTTTGCCTGATGCCTCGGTACTCTTCGCCTGCGCTGGCCTCCTTAGCACCAAAGAGGAAACAAGGACGCTGCGCGCGCTGGCGCCCGCCTTGTGCCTGCGTGGTGTCGTGCGTCATGGCTCACGTCCTGAGGGTCTCGTGAGGTTTTCCCCACCTTGATATATCCACTCCTCGTGAGCCTGCCCGGCTAGGCCACTCCCGAGGAGGTCTTGCGTCGTCCGCCTCGTGAGGCTTGGACCCTCGCGAGGGTCTTGGATGCTTTTCTGGTGAAGATGGGCCGTACGGCCTGCAGGCTCAGCCACGCCGCGGGCCGCAAGTAGGCAAGTCTGGGGACCCCCGTTCCCAGGATGCCGACAGCAGCCCTCGGGCCCAAGGTGCGCTCGGGCTTGGCTTTGCGGCGAACCCAAGGGCCATGTTCGGAGCAGCACGGGCCCTAAAAGCCTGCGGCCTCGATCGACGCGTGGTGGATGATTGGACGTGGGCGTCTCTGCTTCCCCACGTTGCTTCGGCAACTGCTTGACTTGACAAAAGGCTGGCGCAGGCAGCATTTGCCTTCATTGCTTCTCCCTCGCCTCGCTCCAGATCCCCTTTCTTGCTCTTCGCCGCCGCTACCTCCAGATCTTCCCCAGCCTTGCTCTGCATCTGCCGCTCATGGTGCCGCGCAAGGTCAATACTTCCTCAACATCGGCTTGGTACGAGCCCGCTCTCGTGGCGCCCACCGTCATGGAGAAGAGCCTCGCCTCCGTGTGCCTGCTGACAGCGGGGGATAGCAACGAGTGGGGGAAGACGGAGCTCCGGCTTGCGTCCGACGAGCCGGAGCCTGAGGGGAGCACCTTATTCCCCTTCTTCTCGAGCAGCATCGCTGTTGGGTTGGTTCCTCCCTTCTCTGATTTCTTTTATGAAGTCCTCTACTACTACGGGCTGCAGGCGTTGCACCTCCATCCCAACTCTGCCCTCCTCCGGTCCATCTTCGCCTACTACTGTGAGGCGTACCTGGGCTTGATGCCGTCCGTGGCGCTCCTGTGCCATTTCTTCTTCCTCCGCATCAGCAAGGGTCACATCTCCGGATGCACCAACTTCGTTGCGTCTGGCAAGGCCAACTCGATCTCAAGCATCGGGAAGAGGGCCGACCATATTCGGTCCAAATGGGTCATGATGGATGCCAAGCTCGCCCATCCGCGCCTGATGTTGCCGACGGAGGCGCCTCGGCAGGGCAAGGAGTGGCCTAGGGCGGAGCTTGTCGACGAGCGGGCATCGTCAGTGCTGGGACAGATGATGACTGACATGAAGCCGGGCAATGCGAGGGCGGCCAAGATAATGAGAGCGATGCTCCTGAGGGAGTTCTTAAAGCTGCGGGTTGCCCCACTCCAGGCGCCCGCGCGCCCCTTCTGGGAGCTTGAAGGAGGGGAAAACAAGGCCTGCCTGAGGCCGGGGGACCTGCCTGACGACGAACTGGACGCCGTCCTGCGTCTCATAGTTGGAGACAACCAGGAGTACCCACCTGGCACCTTCATTCCCCTGTTCCAACGCAGGGATCGGGAGGAATTCGTCGCCTCCAGGCCGACTTTTGATGCGCGCAAGCTGGTGACACCAGTGTTTTCGGGAGCTCCTATGGCGCAGAAACCGGTGGAGGTGTCTTCTGGCGAGTCCCGCGGAGAGGGGGAGGAGACCCCAGAAGAGCTGCGGGAGACCTCCCCTCTGAGCAAGGCCGAGATTCTCCGCGCCCTTCCTGATGATGCCGAAGCCGACGCCTACCAAGGGGAGAGGGAGCAACCCCTCATCCCGACGAAGGGTAGGTCATTGCTGGTGGTCTGTGGTGCCGCCTCCACCCCGGCGCCTCCTGGGGTTGGATCCGGTTCCGCCTCCGCACCGCCTGGCGCCGCCGGAGCCCGAACGCCTGCCCTTAGGTCCCGATGCTGCCAGGCCTCAAGCTTCACAAGCGAAAGGTGGAGTCTGTGGACCGGTAGGTGTTTTCGAGCTTCGCTTTATCCCTGCCGGTACTTGTTATTTCCTGACGCTCGCCCTTGGTTGATCAGGACGGCATCTTGGGCGAAGAAGGGGAAGGAGGGTACGGCGGCTGTGCCTCCCTCCGCAGAGAAAGGAGGCAGCAGCGCCCGCACCTCCCCAGCCCAGTCGTCCTTGCGGGGCCAAGAAGAACATCGCCGTGTGGAGTTAGCCCCCATGGCCCCGCTGGCTCTGGAGGTGCCGGTGCTTGGCGCGGCTGACGAGATCCCAGCTGCTCCGGAACCCATGGCCTCCCAAGCCCTGGTGACGGTGCCGCTTCCTTCCTCCGCAGCACCTCCAGTCCCTGGTTCCTCTGCTCCTGCTGCTGCCTTGGAGCGTGCCCTTTCGAAGATGACCCGGCTGCAGGCGGATCTCCTGAGCACGGACCCGCACCTGGTGGCCGGGCGTCTAGAGCTGGCCTCTAGCTGGCTTCACTCTGACCTGGTGGTTCGTGCAGCGCTGAGCCAGGCTGCTGCAACTTCTGAGCAAGAGAAGTGAGGAGCCGCCAGTGCTGCAGCCAATCGTGAGGCGGCGCTGAAATACGCCAAGGCCGCCCCTGACCGCTGCCAAGTGCTGGAGGGCGAGTTGCAGAGCCTTCGTGACAAGCACGCCGAAAAGGTACGCTGCTGCCAAGCGAAGGAGGAGGGGATGAAGGCCCGGGAGGAAGCCGTCAAGAACCGTGATGTTGAGCTGGCTGAGCTGGGGAGGAAGCAGGACGCCGAGTGCAACCGATTGGAAGAGTTGGAGTGGAGGATGGGGACGAGGGAGGCCGATCTTGATGCCAAGGTGCGAGTCCTGGACGAAGACCGCGTGGCCTTCGCCGATCTCAAGAAGAGGTCTCGCAAGGCGCTGAAGACACTCTACGAGCACGACCTGGAGAGGCCGCTGGACACCGACGAGGACGGCCCCGCCCAGCTGCTTTCTCTCGTGGTGAAGGCGCTTGAGGAGGTCGTTGATGGCCTTGGTCCCATGGCGGAGGCAGAAGCTCACGTCCTGTCTTCAGCCGCACTGACTCGCGTCTTCAGCCATCTGCACCTCCGCGACCCTAGCGCTCGTCTTGACGAGCTGCTGGAGCCTGTGGCTGAAGATCACTGCGAAGCCGCCGCCGCGGCTGTACAAGGTCAAGTGGAGGCATTGCTAGGGAGGTTCCGTGGCTTTGTCTCCGATCCTCTGTCTGGCGACGCCGCGGGTCCTGCGACTGGTGGTGAAGGTGAGAACATCGTTGCCCGCGAGGGAGCTCCTTCCACAGGCGATGGCGATATCCAGGGGTGACTTGCGGCTACTCTTCCCGTTTTGTTCCTGTGACATTTATCAGGCCCCGTGGAGGCGTTTAGACTTTTCATTTGGTATTGTGAGAACAATATGCTTGTAATATTTGCTTCAAGATTTGGCGATTTCCTTCCTATTTGCTTTGCGTTCTGCATCGACAGAGCCCGGACCCGCGCATACCTCAACCGCCATTGGGCCGACCGGAAACCAGGACGGACCAAGGAGTGAGGGGCTACGTGACCAGTTAGGCTCTTGAGTCGCGATGCTCAAGAGTCCCCCTTAACGCGCAAACAGCATATAGGGAGAGTTTTGAGGATAGATTAATGTTCTACATCAGCAGAGCCCGGCCCTGCGCATACCTCAACCGCCATTGGGCCGACTGGAGACCAGGACGGACCAAGGAGTGAGGGGCTACGTGACCAGTTAGGCTCCTGAGTCACGATGCTCAGGAGTCCCCCTTGACGTGCAAACAATTTCCATACCTTCCCTCGCCGAGGCCTCGGGAGGGGCGCTCGACGCCCAGGTCCAGGGGACCTGGTTGGGTGGCGTGCACTTGGGCGTGACCCGAGCGCAGCCCCGTGCCCAGCCCCCTCGTGCGGCTCTCCCGAGGGGAGGCGTTGTGGTGAGGCTGGGTGTTGAGCTCTGGGATCCCTGAGATTCGTACGACCGTGGGGCCACCCTCAGTTGTTTATCACCAACGCGGAGCATAGTGCTTCCGCTTGTGCACGTAGCCGCTCCTCGGCAGTGTCGTCAGCCAGCGCGGAGCATGGTGCTTACACTTGGGCATGGGATGGGGGGCCCACTCCGGGAGGAGCCCCCGGGGCGTGTACAACCCTGCCCTGACGTGTGGCTTGCACGGTAGGGCTGCGAGGTGTATCTGGGCACTCGTGAGCCAGCGTGGGACTCACGAGGCCCTACCTCAAGGCGGGTTGCGCCTGGTCCTGAGTCATGGTGATTGTATGTCCCTGCAAGGCGGTTAGATGCAAGCACTCTACGTCCTCAGGTCCCGGCCCTCGAGCGAGCTCAGCCGCCGCTGGTATGCCAGGTCATGATGCCGTGGTCAAGGCCAGGGGTGAGGGCTGGAGAGCCAGTAAGAGCTCTCCAGGAAAACCCTTAAGGTTCGAACACTCGGGTGCGCGTGAAGTCTTTTCCTCCCACCGATCTACGCCCTAGCTCACTAAGATCTCGCGGACGAACTCGCAACACATAAAGACACAAGATTTATACTGGTTTGGGCCACCGTTGTGGTGTAATACCCTACTCTAGTGTGGTGGTGGTGGATTGCCTCTAGGGCTGATGATGAACAATACAAGGGAAGAACAACCTCCTGAGGTTGAGGTGTTCTTGAGCTCGGTGAGCTTGTGTATGTGAGGATGTTCTGAATGATCTGTCCGTTCGCCCCCTTCACTATGGTGGCTAGCTCTACTTATATAGGCCATAGTCCTCTTCCCAAATATCAAGCGGGAAGGGAGCCAACAATGGCGGGCCAATTTGAAGGGGGACAGCTAGTACAAGCTATCCTGACAAAAGTGGTCTTCGCCTGCGAAAAGCGCTATGGTGACGCCGTCTTGGGCTTCACGATGACCTCCGTCTTACCGTCCTCTTGGTCTTGGTCTCGTTGCACCAATATAGAAACCTTTGCCTGATGCCTCGGTACTCTTCGCCTGTGCTGGCCTCCTTAGCACCAAAGAGGAAACAAGGACGCTGTGCATGCTGGCGCCCGCCATGTGTCGTGCGTCATGGCTCACGTCACGAGGGCCTCATGAGGTTTGCCCCGCCTTGATATCTCCGCTCCTCGTGAGCCCGCCCGGCTAGGCCACTCCCGAGGAGGTCTTGCATCGTCCGCCTCATGAGGCTTGGACCCTCACGAGGGTCTTGGATGCTTTGTTGGTGAAGATGTGCCGTACGGCCTGCTGGCTTGGTCACGCCGTGGGCCGCAGGCAGGCAAGTCTGGGGACCCCCGTTCCCAAGACGTCGACAGTAGCCCCCGGGCCCAAGGTGCGCTCGGGCTTGGCTTCACGTCGAAGCCAAGCGCCAAGTATGGCGCACCGCGAGCCCCCAAAGCCTGCAACCTCGATCGCCGCATGGCGGATGATTGGACGTGGGCGCCTCCACTTCCCCATGTTGCCTCGGCAACTGCTCGACTTGTCAAGTCCCTGCGACATGCAAGGAAAACCATCATTACCTGCGATCATGGGAGACACCGGTTGGCCTTCCCTTGCTATAAATGGTGAGGGGGGGGCGGAGGCCCCGTTGCCCATCTCTTCCTCGCTTGCTTTCTTCTTCCTCCTTGCTCCACTGCTGACAACGATGGTGCCCATCAGAAAGTTCTCTACTGAAGAGAAAGGAAAGGCTCCCCACGATGATCCGGGGCCTCTTTCGCCGAAGAAGAGGTCGATCCATCGCCGCGATGAAGCGGCGATGCCGGTGGTGTCGAGGCCTTGGTGCGAGCGGCCTCCTCCGGGGTACCCGCTGCCCTTGTACGCCCAAACCGAGGGCTCGGGAGGACGGAGTGACGAGCAGCGCCACCCACGCCGCATCCAGGGCCGCCGCGCCACGGTGACGCATGTCGTCACCCTTGGGGTTCACGTCGCGGACTCCTCGCGCGAGTTGGTGCTGTGGGCACCTATGCCTCCGAGTTCCTGGATACGCTTCCCTCAGTTCTTCTCTGACGTGATGCCGCCGAGGGGGCCTCTCGAGCTCTGGCTGCAGCACGCCGACTGCGGCGCTCCGGCGATCGGAGCGGAGATCAAAGCGGTCCCCACCAGCAAGATCTTCATGACGCGCGGCTGGGGCGAGATCGCGCTAGTCTGCCGTGCGAGGGGCGCCCTCGCAATCCACTTCGAGTACGACGGTGTCTCCACGCTCTTCTTCAAGGTCTTCGATGCCGAGGGCCGCCGCCTGGAGTGCTGCTCCGGAGAGGAGCGCGAGGCTGATGCGCGCCCTGCTCGCGACCACTCCAGCAGCAGCAGCCCTTGGGAGTCCAGCAACTCTCCTGAGCTCTATGAGACTCCGGAGACGAGCGACGACAGCTACGTGCCGACCTCCCATGGCCCACTGTTGATGATGGTGTCCACCACGGAAGGATGTAGATAGGATTCCCCTTAGTATCGGCTTTTGTTTTCTGCAATGAATCATGAATTACCCCGTGGGGGCATGTAAGGGTCCGTAATGTCTTTTGTGCTTATCTTCCCTGTTATGAAAATTTGGTGAATGCATGTCCCGTTAAGGCTCGGTCCCCCTTTCTTTCGTCGCGATAGCTTGTTGCTCTATGCTGACGGGTCCCGGTCCCCAGGCGGCTACAACCGTCGCTGGTATGCCAGGTCCCGTGCCGTGGTCAAGGCCAGGAGGTGTGCGGCCAGAGGTCTAGTAAGAGCCCCTGAGGCGCAATGCTCAGGAGGTCCCCCTTAGCGCTCAAGCAGCCATGGTAAGGTGAGAAAGGGAGTTGACGTGGCCGCAATGGGGCTGCGGCATGGCGTCCGTGACCATTAGGCCCGAACATTTAGCCGATCCGAGTGCGGGACTTATATTGTTGATCTCATGGCGACTCCTGACGTTGCGCTAGGGCAGCGCGCCTGCTCGCGCGGCATAGCTAGGCTGGCCCATATGAGTTTCCCTCCCCTCATGGTTTCCTTAGTGCTATATGTCCTCAGGTCCCGGCCCTCGAGCGAGCTCAGCCGCCGCTGGTATGCCAGGTCGCGATGCCGTGGTCAAGGCCAGGGGGTGAGGGCTGGAGAGCCAGTAAGAGCTCCTGAGTCGCGATGCTCAGGCGCCCCCTTTTAACGCGCAAGCAAATTGCACGAGAGAAAAGGAGACTCGTGGTGCCGCCTGCTATCCATCCCATGGGGTCCCTGTGAACAAGCACAAGAAGAAACATGGTTTGCCGTTACAGCTGTCAGTCTGCCGCTTGTTGCTCTAGATGAGGAGAAGGCACTGAGGGCCTGGTGAGGTGACGTGCGCGGGGCGTGCCACGAGCCAGAGCTCAACCGCTCAGATTTGTCGGTGTGGCAGGGACGGACCCATGCACCAGCGCCATGCCTGTGTGGACGCCCCGGGGGAGACGATCATCGAGCAGGTGATAGTAGTTGGCAGGTTAAGCATGGAGAGCAGATCAGCTTGGATAAATGCAGGAAGATACATGCCACCGGGTCCGGCCCGAGCGGCTTGGGGATGATGCAGCCCGAGGGGCGCCCCCAACAAGGTAAGCTAAAGACATAAGCAAAAGGGGTACATGCCGCAGGGACAGACCCATGCGGCCTGGGAATAATGCAGCCCGTGGGGCGCTCCCAGCTAAACGAGCTTGGAAGATGTCACCTGGTTCTGTAGACGAAGTAGAGTTGGTGCAGCTAAAGGTGTGCGTTGAAGAAATGACTCCTCATGAGCCGCCAGAACCCTGAGCCTCGGGAGGCTCCGAGGGTTCGGGAGGTTCCCTAAAGACCGTCTCCATCTCCTCCAGAACGGCGTTGTACCTGGCTTCCTGAGCCGCCAGGACACGTCGCATGTTGTGCTGATAGGCCGACGCCACGCTCGGCAAGCCAAAGGGCATACGAACGTAGCTATGCGGCGGGCCCTCGCAACGGCCTACACGCGAAGGCCAGAAACGCTCCTGAGATGCGGCCCTATTGAGCCCTGGGACATCGATGCAGACACACAGCCCAGCATCCTCGCCAGGATGCAGAGCTGCGCCCTGTGGGCGGCTTTCGCCGCACATGGCCCTTGCTTCTTGCAGTTCCTGGGTGGTCTTGGTGATGAACTCCTGAGTGGTGGGCACTCCTTGCCCTGTGCTCTCCTGAGGGTCACGTGCCATGAAGCACGCTTCCAAGTGGTGCCCAAGCGCCTCCCTAGTGAGGTTTGCAAGGTCTGAGGCCCTCCAGAAGAGAGCCCCCGAGCCCTGCCTGAGGAGGGCGCCGGGCGCGCCTTCCTCTGCGACGGAGGGAGGCTCCCCTGAAGCAGGCGCTGGTCCTGACGTGGCTTCTGCCGTGACGCCGTCCTCCTGAGGTCCTGCACGACGTGGCTTATTCTTCTTGGGGATGCCCTCCAGAGGGCCTTCACTCCCGCTGTTGGGGTCGTCGGTTGCTGCGGCTTGAAAGGCGCTCTCGAGGGAGCACACCGCATCCCTCTCTTCACATGGGACCGTGATGATTCCTCCGCTTCCTGACATCTTGAGAATGTTGTAGCCGTGATGAGTGACTGCCATGAACTTGGCCAGGGCTGGATACTCGAGGATGGCATTGTACGGTAGGCAGATGTGCGCGACGTTGAAGTCGATGAGCTTGGTGCGGTAGTTCTTGTGCTCGCCGAAGATGACAGGCAGGCGGACCTGCACTATCGGCTTGGTGGAGCCGTCGGTCACTCCTGAGAAAGGCTTGGTGGGCTGGAGCTGCTCATATGGCACTTGGAGGTTGTCGACGTGTCGACGGACAAGACGTTGAGCCCTGTGCCGCCGTCGATGAGGGTCTTGGTGACCTGCACATTGCTGATGACTAGGGAACACAGCATAGTGAGGGTGCCAGCGGTGGCTGCGCACTTGAGTTGATCCGCCGAGTTGAAAGTGATGGCGCATTGGGACCACCTGAGCGGGCACGTGGCCTCGAGCTTAGGGAGCGCCGCGTTCACCTCGCGAGTAAACTGCTTGAAGACGCGCTGAGAGGCTGGGGCCTGGGCGCCGCCCAAGATGCAAGCGATCGCGTGCGGCTCCTAGAAGCCCCAACCCCCTCGTCCTGGTGGTGGTCGTCCTTCCTTCTTGGTGGCGGAAGCGGGGGAAGACCGGCGTTGCCCTGGGGGCGATCCTCATGAGGCGGGTCCCTCTAGACGCCCTCACGAGGCTGGTCCTGCCAGCGGTCCTCACGAGGCCGGTCGCGCCACTCCTGGCGTGGGCCACGGTCGTCCCAGCGTCCGTTTCCACGTCCTCCTCCGTGGCCGTAGCCCCGGTCCTTGCGCTCGGGGCATCGACCATAGCGTCCTTATCGTATGGCTCTGAGCTCTTGACAGTCACTGGTGTTGTGGGTGTTCAGGTTGTGGAAGGTGCAGAACGGTCGGCCGTTCTTGGATGACTCGGGCTGATCTCTGCCCCGCTTGATGTCGGGCTCCGCTGCGAGCACAGCTACCTCCTTGTGCTTCACGTCCTTGGCCTTGGCTTTCTTCTCCTCCGTGCCCACGGCTGGTGGCTCAAGGAGAGAGAGGCACCCCTCCTCAGCTCTTGCGCACCTGGTCGCCAGGTTGAACAACTCCTGAGATGTGCAGAGCTCCTCGTGGATGGCGAGCTCTTCCTTCATCTTGACATCACGGACGCCGTCGGAGAACGCGGAGATGATGGCCTCGTCCGTGACCTTGGGGATCTTGAGGCAGGTGTTGTTGAAGCGCTGGATGTACTTCTGGAGGGTCTCTCCTGGCTGCTGCTTGATGCGACATAGGTCACCCGCGGCCGATTGACGGTCTTGAGTGCCCTGGAAGTTGGCGACGAAGCGGTCGCGCATCTCGTCCTAGGAGGAGATCGAGCCGTGCTGCAGGTTCAGGAGCCAGGAGCGAGCTCCATCCTTGAGAGCCATGGGAAACCAGTTCGCCATGACCTTTTCGTCGCCATTGGCCGCTTCGATGCTCAGCTCATAGAGCTGCAGGAACTCCGCGGTGTCGGCGGTACCGTCGTAGCGAGGAGGCAGATCCGGCTTGAACTTGCCTGGCCAGGCGACGCTACGCAGCTTGGGGGTGAAGGCGCAGCAGCCAGCCGTGGTTGCCGGGGCCCGCTTTGAAGGTGGAGCTTAGTCTTGATGAGGTCCGCGCTGTACCGCTGCGGGTGGTGCGCGGTCTTGACGAGGTGGCACGAGGAGCGCAGGTGCGGCTTCTCACGGCCGCGGAATCTCTTAGGCAGCTTCTCTCTTCACGCGCGGGTGCCGGGCGCGGCGGCTCACGTCGCGGAGCCGCGTGCCTTGGTGCCAAGGCGACGTCTTGGGGCTGAGGTGGTGGAGGCACGCCATGAGCCCCGTCGCCCGCGGCTGGTTGAGGGGGAGGCAGAGAGTGGGACGACGCCGGAGAGCCCCCTGCGGCACGGATGAGCTCGGCGACGCGGTCGAGCCACTCCTCGTAGAGGTCGTCGATGGGGCGGTAGCGCAGGAGCTCATTCGCTGTGAGGAGCGTGGCCCATGCCTCCATGGGAGCACGGTGCACGTGAGACGAAGAACCGACAGGGGTCAGCGATGGAGTGGCGGTGCGGGCGTCCTGCCGCACCGAAGGATGCAGCGAGGACGCCTGCTGCTCGTTCCCTGCTGGGCCGGTGGCAGCGTGATACGTCTCCAACGTATCTATAATTTTGTATTGTTCCATGCTATTATATTATCTATTTTGGATGTTTATGGGCTTTATTATACACTTTTATATCATTTTTGGGACTAACCTATTAACCCAGAGCCCAGTGCCAGTTTCTGTTTTTACCTTGTTTTAGGGTTTCGAAGAAAAGGAAAATCAAATGGAGTCCAATTGACCTGAAACTCCACGGAACTCATTTTTGGAAGAAAAGAAGCCCAGAAGACTTGAAGTGCACGTAAGGGAACCTTCAAGGAGGCCACGAGGTAGGGGGGCGCGCCCACCCCCCTAGGGCGCGCCCTCCACCCTCATGGGCCCCTCGTGGCCCCCCTGACGTACTTCTTCTGCCTATATATCTCCATATACCCTAAAACTTCTAGAGAGCACAATAGATCGGGAGTTCCGCCGCCAGAAGCCTCCGTAGCCACCGAAAGCCAATCTAGACCTGTTCCGGCACCCTGCCGGAGGGGAAATCCCTCTTCGATGGCCATCTTCATCATCCCGGTGCTCTCCATGACGAGGAGGGAGTAGTTCTCCCTCAGGGCTGAGGGTATGTACTAGTAGCTATGTGTTTGATCTCTCTCTCTCTCTCTCTCGTGTTCTTGAGGTGATACGATCTTGATGTATCGCGAGCTTTGCTATTATAGTTGGATCTTATGATGTTTTCTCCCCCCTCTACTCTCTTGTAATGGATTGAGTTTCCCCTTTGAAGTTATCATATCGGATTGAGTCTTTAAAGATTTGAGAACACTTGATGTATGTCTTGCCGTGCGTATCTGTGGTGACAATGGGATATCACGTTGCTACGTCCTGAGCTTGCGTTGGTTTTCCCCGAAGAGGAAGGGATGATGCAGTAGAGTAGCGTAAGTATTTCCCTCAGTTTTTGAGAACCAAGGTATCAATCCAGTAGGAGGCCACGCTCAAGTCCCTCGTACCTGCACAAAACAATAGCTACTCGCAACCAACGCGATTAGGGGTTGTCAAGCCCTTCACGGTCACTTACGAGAGTGAGATCTGATAGATAGAATATTTTTGGTATTTTTGATATAAAGATGCAAGGTAAAAAGTAAAGGCAAAGTAAATAGCAAAACAATATTAAAGTGATGGAGATTGATATGATGAGAATAGACCCGGGGGCCATAGGTTTCACTAGTGGCTTCTCTCAAGAGCATAAGTATTCTACGGTGGGTGAACAAATTACTGTTGAGCAATTGATAGAATTGTGCATAATTATGACAATATCTAGGCATGATCATGTATATAGGCATCATGTCCGTGACAAGTAGATCGAAACGATTCAACATCTACTACTATTACTCCACTCATCGACCGCTATCCAGCATGCATCTAGAGTATTAAGTTAAAAACAGAGTAACGCCTTAAGCAAGATGACATGATGTAGAGAGATAAATTCATGCAATATGAAATAAACCCCATCTTGTTATCCTCGATGGCAACGATACAATACGTGCCTTGCTGCCCCTTCTATCACTGGGTAAGGACACCGCAAGATCGAACCCAAAGCTAAGCACTTCTCCCATGGCAAGAACTACCAATCTAGTTGGCCAAACCAAACGGATAATTCGAAGAGACTTGCAAAGATAACCAATCATACATAAAAGAATTCAGAGAAGATTCAAATATTATTCATAGATAGACTGGATCATAAACCCACAATTCATCAGTCTCAACAAACACACCGCAAAAAGAAGATTACATCAAATATATCTCCATGAGAGAGGGGGAGAACTTTGTATTGAGATTCAAAGAGAGAGAAGAAGCCATCTACTTCCTCCGTTTCTAAATATAAGTCTTTGTAGAGATTTCACTATGAACCACATACGGATGTATATAGATGCATTTCAAGTTTAGATTCATTCATTTTGCTCCGTATGTAATCCATCTAGTGGAATCTTTACAAAGACTTATATTTAGGAACGGAGGGAGTAGCTACTAACTATGGACCCGAAGGTCTGAGGTAAACTAATCACACTTCATCGGAGAGGCTATGATGATGTAGAAGCCCTCCGTGATGACGGCCCTCTTCCGGCGGAGCTTCGGAACAGGCCCCAAAATGGGATCTCGTGGATACAGAAAGTTGCGGCGGTGGAATTAGGTTTTTGGCTCCTATTCTGATTGTTTGGGGGTACGTGTGTATATATAGGAGGAAGAAGTACGCCGGAGGAGCAACGAGGGGCCCACGAGGCAGGGGGCGCGCCCTAGGGGGGGCGCCCCCACCCTCGTGACCACCTCTTTTGTTCCTTGGAGCAGGGTCCAAGTCTCCTGGATCACGTTCGGTGAGAAAATCACGTTCCCGAAGATTTTATTCCGTTTGGACTCCGTTTGATATTCCGTTTATCTGAAACACTGAAATAGGCAAAAAACAACAATTCTGGGCTGGGCCTCCGGTTAATAGGTTAGTCCCAAAAATAATATAAAAGTGGAAAATAAAGCCCAATATAGTCCAAAACAGTAGATAATATAGCATAGAGCAATCAAAAATTATAGATATGTTGGAGACGTATCAGGCATCCCCAAGCTTAATTCCTGCTCATCCTCGAGTAGGTAAATGATAAAAAAAGAATTTTTGATGCGGAGTGCTACTTGGCATAATTTCAATGCAAATCTTATTAATTGTGGTATGAATATTCAGATTAGAAAGATTCAAGACAAAGGTTTATATTGACATAGAAAATAATAATACTTCAAGCATACTAACAAAGCAATTATGTCTTCTCAAAATAACATGGCTAAAGAAAGTTATCCCTACAAAATCATATAGTCTGGCTATGCTCCATCTTCCCCACACAAAGTATTTAAATCATGCACAACCCCGATGACAAGCCAAGCAATTGTTTCATACTCTAACTTTTTCAAAACTTTTTCAATCTTCACGCAATACATGAGCGTGAGCCATGGATATAGCACTATAGGTGGAATAGAATGATGGTTGTGGAGAAGACAAAAAGGGAGAAGATAGTCTCACATCAACTAGGCGTATCAACAGTCTATGGAGATGCCCATTAATAGATATCAATGTGAGTGAGTAGGGATTGCCATGCAACAGATGCACTAGAGCTATAAATATATGAAAGCTCAACAAAGGAAACTAGTGGGTGTGCATCCAACTTGCTTGCTCATGAAGACCTAGGGCAATTTGAGGAAGCCCATCATTGGAATATACAAGCCATGTTCTATAATGAAAGATTCCCACTAGTATATGAAAGTGATAACATGAGAGACTCTCTACTATGAAGATTATGGTGCTACTTTGAAGCAAAAGTGTGGTAAAGGATAGTAACATTGTCCCTTCTCTCTTTTTCTCTCATATATATATATATTTATGGCCTTTCTCTTTTTTTATTTGGGCTTCTTTGGCCTATTTTTTAATATTATTTTTTGTCCGGAGTCTCATCCCGACTTGTGGGGGAATCATAGTCTCCATCATTCTTTCCTCACTGGGACAATGCTCTAATAATGGTAATCATCACACTTTTATTTTTCTTACAACTCAACAATTACAACTCGATACTTATAACAAATTTGACTCTATGTGAATGCATCCGGCGGTGTACCGGGATATGCAATATGACAATGATGAATGTGTCATGATGAACTAGATGGTGGAAAGTTGCATGGCATTATATCTCGGAATGGCTATGGAAATGCCATAATAGGTAGGTATGGTGGCTGTTTTGAGGAAGGTATATGGTAGGTGTATGATACCGACGAAAGTTGCGCGGTATTAGAGAGGCTAGCAAGGATGGAAGGGTGAGAGTGCGTATAATCCATGGACTCAACATTAGTCATAAAGAACTCATATACTTATTGCAAAAATTTAGAAGCTATCAAAGCAAAGTACTACACGCATGCTCCTAGGGGGATAGATTGGTAGGAAAAGACCATCGCTCGTCCCCGACCGCCACTCATAAGGAAGACAATCAATAAATAAATCATGCTCCGACTTCATCACATAACGGTTCAACATAAGTGCATGCTACGGGAATCACAAACTTCAACACAAGTATTCTTTAAATTCACAACTACTCAACTAGCATGACTTTAATATTATCACCTCCATATCTCAAAACAATTATCATGCTTCAATCTTTTCTTAGTACTCAACACACTCAAAAGAAAGTTTCACAAATCTTGAATACCAAGCATATTATTATTAGCAAATTACCATGCTATTAAGAGACTCTCAAATTAATTTAAGTGAAGCATGAGAGATCAATAGTTTCTTTAAAACATATCCACCACCGTGCTCTAAAAGGTCTAAGTGAAGCACATAGAGCAAAATTGTAACGCTCAAAAGATATAAGTGAAGCACATAGAGCAAAACTATGACGCTCAAAAGATATAAGTGAAGCACATAGAGCAAAATTATCTAGCTCAAAAGATATAAGTGAAGCACATAGAGCAACATTATCTAGCTCAAAAGATATAAGTGAAGCACATAGAGCAAAACTATGACGCTCAAAAGATATAAGTGAAGCACATAGAGTATTCTATCAAATTTTAATTCATGTATCGCTCTCTCAAAAGGTGTGTACAGCAAGGATGATTGTGGTATACTAGCAAACAAATACACAAATAATACAAGATGCTCCAAGCAAAACACATATCATGTTGGTGAATAAAAATATAGCTCCAAGTAAATTACCGATGGAAGTGGACGAAAAGAGGGGATGCCTTCCGGGGCATCCCCAAGCTTTAAATTTTTGGTGTCCTTGGATTATCTTGGGGGTGCCATGGGCATCCCCAAGCTTAGGCTCTTTCCACTCCTTGTTCCATGATCCATCAAAAGAATTCACCCAAAACTTGAAAACTTCACAACACAAAACTCAAAATAGAAAACTCGTGAGCTCCGTTAGCGAAAGAAAACAAAAGACCACTTCAAGGTACTGTAATGAACTCATTCTTTATTTATATTGGTGTTAAATATACTGTATTACAACTTCTCTATGGATTATAAACTATTTTACTAGCCATAGATTCATCAAAATAAGCAAACAACACACGAAAAACAGAATCTGTCAAAAGCAGAACAGTCTGTAGTAATCTGTAGCTAGCGCAAGATATGGAACCCCAAAAATTCTAAAATAAATTTCTGGACGTGAGTAATTTACCTATTAATCATCTGAAAAAATAATTAACTAAATATCACTCTTCAAATAAAAATGACAGCAGTTCTCGTGAGCGCTAAAGTTTCTGTTTTTTACAGCAAGTTCAACAAGACTTTCCCCAAGTCTTCCCAACGGTTCTACTTGGCACAAACACTAATTAAACACAAAAAACACAACCTAAACAGAGGCTAAATAATTTATTTATTACTAAACAGGAGCAAAAAGCAAGGAATAAAGATAAAATTGGGTTGCCTCCCAACAAGCGCTATCGTTTAACGCCCCTAGCTAGGCATAACAAGCAAGAATAGATCTAGGTATTGCCATCTTTGGTAGGCAATCCATAAGTGGCTCTCATGATAGTTTCATATGGTAATTTTATTTTCTTTCTTGGAAAGTGTTACATGCCCTTTTTTAATGGAAATTTAAATCTAATATTCCCTTCCTTCATATCAATATCGCACCAACCGTTCTAAGGAAAGGTCTACCAAGAATAATAGGGCAAGAAGGATTGCAATCTATATCAAGAACAATGAAATCTACGGGCACATAATTCCTATTTGCAACAATAAGAACATCATTAATTCTTCCCATAGGTTCCTTAATAGTGGAATCCACAAGATGCAAGTTTAGAGAGCAATCATCAAAATTACGGAAATCTAGTAAATCACACAAAGTCTTGGGAATAGTAGAGACACTAGCACCGAAATCACACAAAGCATAAAACTCATAATCTTTAATTTTAATTTTAATAGTTGGTTCCCACTCATCATAGAGTTTTCTAGGGATAGAAACTTTCAACTCAAGTTTTTCTTCATAGGATTGCATCAAGGCATCAACAATATGTTCGGTAAAGGCTTTATTTCGACTATAAGCATGTGGAGAATTTAGCACGGATTGCAACAAGGAAATACAATCTATTAAAGAGCAATTTTCATAATTAAATTCCTTGAAATCCAATATAGTGGGTTTAGCAACATCTAGATTTTTATTTCTTTCCATCCCACTTTCATCAATTTCATCATTAAGATCTAAACACTCCAAATTTTTAGAACGCCTTCTAGGTAAAGGAAGATCATATTTAGTTTCATCAAGATTCATATTGCAAAACAAAGATTTAATTGGAGACACATCAATAACTTTTAGATCTTCATCTTGATTTTCATAAGTATTCGGTTTAGTGGCCATCTTATTGACTAAGGTGGCTTGCATGTCCGAAATTTCAGCAGTCATCTTTTCTAGACGAGAAATTTGGGATCTTATACCCTCAAATTCTTTAGACATATCATCAAGCTCTTTATTCATATAACTCATAAAGCTTTTTTGTTCCTTAAGCTCGTTTCTAAAGAAATTATTATGCTCAAATTGCAAAACCATAAACTTCCTAACGTTGTTTTCGATCTCCTCTAACCTTTTAAGGTGAATGTCGGGTGGTAGGTGCGACATATGCCAACGGGTGGCTTATCATTGTGGGAGCCAATAAGATTTCGCCGGTGCCGGGAAGCAGGATGAGGCGAAGACATGCACGCCGGTGAATCTTACCCAGCTTCGGGGCTCTCCGTGGAGATAACACCCCTACTGCTGCTCTGCGGGGTCTCCGCATGATCACTAGATGAACAAGTAGCTACACGATGCTCCGTGAGCTGTTTGGCGAGAGGAGGAAGAAGGGCACTGCTCGCTCTCTTCTCCTCCCTATGCGGTGTCTAAAACTAGCAGGGATCCACCCTTTGCATGGGTGTCCCGGGGGGTTTATATAGGCCTACCCCCGGGGATACAATGGTAATCCGGCTGGGCGTGGGGCCCAGCCGTTTGTGTCTACACTCGCCGGCTTCTACGCCGGCTGCTGGGGCCCGCCGGCTGGTGGGTCCCGCCGGCTGCCGGCTCCTTGGTCGACAGGCAGGCCCCACTGTCCAGGGCCTTGTCGGCGGCTGGTTACTGTTGCTCAATCCTGGTGACAAGGGCTTCGCCGAGGTGGGCGTGGCTACAGTGCCGCCGTCCGGCGGGTGATCGCTGTAGCCTCACCGCGTCTTGTCTCCTTAATGGGGCGTCTCCTTCGAGGGAGGTGGCAAGCCGGCTGTGGGGAGCCGGCTCTGTCTTGGGCCGACTGGGGGAGGCCTGGCCGCCTTCGGGTGTCTCTCTGCCCGAGGGGGCCCACCGCCCGTGGGCCGCGCTGGCAGCCCGTCATGGATGACATCAGGGTCAATGTGGCAACAGTGCCGCGCCAGACGGGTCATGGCCACCCGTACGGCGCACTGTGCCAGGCGTGCTCCGGGATTCGGGGGTGGCAGGCTTTACTGTAGCCACGCCCCGTCACATCGCCGTTATGTGGATGCAGACTTCGAGGGTACGATCTTGTCGGCCTTCTCGTGGCCGGCTTCTTGGAGCCGGCCCTCCCGCGGCTTTCTTCATGAGGGCTAAAGTCGGGTTGCCTTCCGATAGCCGGCCTGGGAGACAACCGGCAAGGGGAAGGCGCCCCATGTCTTGGATTCTTGAGGGCCAGATCAGCTCGTAATTTTTTCAGAAGGGCCAGGGGGAGCCGGCTAGGCTACCCATGGTTATTTACTCCGACAGTAGTCCCCGATGCTGATCGAGCTTCGACGCTGACAAAAGGACGAAAAACTCGGTCAGCTTCCTATCCTGAGGGGCCGGCTATGCTTGTGCGCGTCGTCTTCGGGAAGCCCTGTTTCTTGTTGGCGGGAACGCAGGTCGGCCTGCGAGCTGACCGCACGCCATCCCGTGGGCCACGTGGCAAGGAGATCCTGCCAGTGCACGCGCGCGACGGGATGCCGCCGCAGGCCCGGGCCCGCCACTCCTAGGCCTCGGCCCGGGCACGGATCTTTTGCGGCCCACGCGGACCGCTTGCCTTCCCGCGGCGGTTTTATTACGCCATCAGGGCGCAATAATCGCGGGACGTGGGGGAGTGGGCGCAATTGATCCCCACGTTCCCCCACGCCACGCCCCCTCGGCTTCGCCGCGCGGGTCTATAAGTAGGGGGAGGAGGGGGAGCGGAAGAGGCTCGCACGTTCTCCCTTGCTCCGCCCCTTCTCGCCTTCCTTCTTCTTCTTTCCGCCGCCGCAGCAACCCTTTGCCGCGCCGTTCCGCCGTCGGACCTCTCAGGTCCTTTGGTCCCGCCGTAGCGGGGTCGTGCGCGCCTCCACCGTCGCATCGTCTCGCTCCTCGCCGCGTTGCTCCCATGGCGCTGTCGAGCTCGTGGGACGGCTCGAACGTCCACAAGGACCACGTCGAGTTCCTCCGCCGGACGCGGCGCCTGCTAGGCGAGAACTTCGTGCGGGTTCGTCAAGCGCCGGCGAGGGAGATTTCGCCGGCACCGGAGGAGGGCGAGCGGGTGATCTTCCGCTCGCACTGCCTGCGCGGCTTCGGCCTCCCAGCGAGCGGATTCCTTCGAGCCTTCCTTGAATTCTACCACCTCCAGCCGCATCACCTCACGCCCAACGCGGTGATGCTGCTGTCGGCTTTCGTCACCCTGTGCGAGGGCTTTCTTGGGGTTCTCCCGATGCTCGAGCTCTGGGGGGAATTCTTCCAGAGCAAGCTCGGCACCGTCATCGCGGGCGTGCCCGCCCCCTGCGGAGCCTTCATTGCCATGAGGCGGGCGAGTGAGAATAATCCGTTCCCGCCCATCCCGCTGATCCAGTCGGTGAAGCTCTGGCAGAAGTCCTACTTTTACGTGAGGAACGTCGCCCCGCAAGGCGACTACGTCAACCTGCCGGCTTACGTAGCCGGCCCGCCGGCTGGGAGGCAACCTTCATGGAGCTACCGGGCTAGGTCGCTGTCTCAGGCCAGGAACGCAGCCGTCTCCCGGCTCCGGGTGATGATCCAGTCGGAGGGCCTGACTGGAGCCGACTTGGTGGCTGCCTTCGTGGAGCACCGGGTGCTTCCGCTCCAAGGCCGGCCTCACATGATTTGCCAGATGAGCGGCCGCTTCGACCCATGCCGGCTGAGCACCAGGGAGATGCCTCATGCAGAGGTGTCTTACATGGTGAACTACATCTCCAACTGCAAGCTCGCCGAGGACTGGCGATACGGCAAGGAGCCGTATTCTCGCGCCAACCCTCCGCCTGCCGTAAGTTTTTCTTCTTTTCTTCCTTTTTGTAGCCGGCCTCATGATAGCTGACCCTTGATCAGTTGGTTTGCCTTTAGCAGAACCCTCTTCTTCCGCCGACAACCAGGGCCGCGGGGGTGGAGCGCCAACTCCTCCCCGACCGCACGGTGGACGACGCCGACGATCCAGACCTGGGAGCGGCCGCCATGGAAGACGCCATCATGGGGGAAGGCGACGAGGCTGAAGGCATGGGGCTCGGGGCCGGCTTCGAGGATTGGCCGGACGACGACGAGGTCGAAGCCGCCCCGCACCGCCAGCCGGCGCTTGATCATCAAGGCACGGGCCCGTCTGCCGCACCGGCTGCCCGTGGCGGTGCGCAGAAGCGCCGGGCCGCGTCGACCTTCTTTGGCAGCCGACCGAAGAAATCCAAGGCTTCTACGGCGGCGACCAAGCGGGATGAGGCGGCCGTGAAGGCGGCCCGCTTTCGCAAGGCGGTGAAACAGCCGCAGGCGATCTCGGCGTAAGTCATCGAATGTCTTGCATATATTTTTTTGTTGTCTTTTTCGACCGAAGCTCTTCTAAACCTTTCTTTATTCGCCGGACAGGGCACCGCTTTCCCTTGAGCGGGGTCCTGGCGGCTCCGTAGTCGGGCCGACTGGAGGGTCTTCAGGCTCCCGTCGCGTGGATCCCCGCGCCGACCTTAGGGAGGCCACGGAGTGGAACGCACGGGAGGCGCGGGAGGAGCGGGAGGCGGCAGAACGAAGGACCGCCCAGGCGGCGAAGGAGCAGGCCGACGCGGCGGCCAAGGCCCGGGCGGAGGCGGCAGCCGCGGAGACGGAGGCGGAGGCCTCGCACAACCATCCTCCGCTGCTCGTCGTTCCCCTCCGCGCCGTGGCCCCCGACATTCCCGTGCCCCCGTCGGGGGAGATCGACCAAGGCCCGCCGATGATGGATAGGAGGGAGGACCATGTGATCTTCGTGGAGGGGGCGCCACAGACGGCGCCGACTGGAGCGGGCCAAAGTGGCCAATCAGCTACGGCGCCAGAGCAGCCGTCCGGGGGCGAGCCGGAGGTAGGGGCCGGCCTCGAGGTGCAGCCGGCATTGCGCCGGCGCGCAGGGGGTGGCTCCTCCGCGCTGGAACCGCACCGAGCTGCGGGCGCTAGCCAGACGGCGGAGGCCGTGGAGGCGGCCAGCGCCAGCACGTCCGAGTGGACTCCCAGCGGGGGGATGGGCGAGCTGAACGCGGCGGCCCAGGAGGTCCGGAACCGGCTTCAAGCTCAGGCCGCCTCGCTGCAGTGATACACCCAAGAGTTCCTCGCGACGCGGGCCGTCATCCGGGTGAGTCTTCTGGCCTTGGTTATTTTGCTCTTTTGATTTCTTCCGTGGGGGCGCGTCAGCGCACCCACTGGGTGTAGTCCCCGAGTTCTGAGTCGGCTGCTGCGCAGGCGGCTTGGAACTTACTAGGTCCTGACAACTTAACTTATCCTCGCCTCCTGTATAATCTTCCAGGAGTATCATAACCTTCGCGCAGCCGCCTTCAACTCCCAGGCTCAGGAGCTGGGCCGGAGAACCGAGGACCTGACCAGCAGCCGGAGTGCGTGCTTTGTCTCGTTCATCTCCTGTGGGGGCGCGTCAGCGCACCCACTGGGTGTAGTCCCCGAGATTCGGGCCGACTGCTGAGCAGCCTGGTCGGATCTTCCTTGACGACTTCTTCCTTATTAATTTTTCCTTTGTCTTCATGCTTGCAGGAGCCAATGCCGACTTGAGGGGGCAGCTCAGCGGGGCCCAGGCCGCCCTTCGCGCCAAGGAAGCCGAGTACAACGCCTTGGTCCTGGAGCGTGACAGCCTGGCCAAGAAGTTGGTCGACCAGGAGGAGAGCCACAAGGCGGCCCTGAAGAAGGCGCAGGACAGCGAGGACACCCTGAAGGCCGAGTTCGAGGCCGAAGCGGCGGGCTGGGCTGAAGAGAAGCAGGTACTGAGCGAGGGCTTCAGTCGTATGGAGGATCTGATCGATGGTAAGACGCCTTCTTCACTTCTTGCCTGCCCCTTGATCCCTAATTTGTGTTCTAACTTGTGCCGCTTCTTGTTCTCTGTGCAGACTACTTTCCCGGCTACTCCGTCTTCGCCACCCAAACCATCGAGGCCCATCGCGAGGCACGCTGGCAGGCGGGGGCTGAAATCGCGCCGGACGCGAGCCGGACGCCTGAGGAGCAACTCTTGGCGGTTCAAGCCCGGCTGCAGCCGGCTCACCGTATGCTCCGCCGCCCCCAGCGCGCCGGGGCACAGGTGTTGGCCGCCCTCTGGCCAAGCGAGACGATTCCCCGCACCCCGAGTCGGACTGCCGACTGGCTGGAGGTTGCGGTTGGCCGCTTCGAGGCCTGGAAGGCATCGGCAGCCCGGCTTGGAGCTGGGCAGGCGCTGGAGTTCGTCCGAGCCTGGTATCCGGGGCTGAACCTTGACCAGCTGCGCACCTGGCGGCTGGAGGCCGACGAAGAGATGGATGAGGCACGGCCGGCTATCGCTCAGCGCGCTTCGATGATCGCCGAGTGTATTGACATCAGCGTCTTCGCTCCTGAAATTAATGACGACGGCGTTGCCTAGCCGGAGGAGTGGTTCGGGCTGGACCCGGCAGCGGGTGAAGACTCGATAGAGGAGATCGCCTCCAGCGATGAAGGCGAAGACGACGAAGGAGAGGAAGGCGAAGACATTGAGCCGACCGGTGAAGCGGCCAGCCAGCCTCAGCCTGATCGTGCCTCCAGCAACGAGGCGCGTGCTAGCGCGCACTCTGCGGGAGGCGGTGATCATGCCGAGGTTCGCCAGCCGGCCACTCCTCCAGCCGGCACTGCCGTCTCCACCGACCTGCCCGACTCGCCAGTCGCTCCCTTGGCTTAATCTGCCGTCCTTGTTTTTTCCTGCTTGTTGCCTTTGAACAATTTTATTAAACTTGCGCAGTTCCACCCACTGGGGGTGTATTCGAACTATGTTGAATGCTGGCCTTTTGAAGGTCTTTTATGTAAATATTATTGTGTGTGTGTTTGGTTTCCATTCGTGTATGCTTTTTATCCTTAGGCTGTTTCCTTTGCCGCCTTCCCCTTTTGGGAAGGCAAGTACTCGAGCTTTCTTAGATTGAAGCGAGGTGAATGGAAGCCGGCCGGCCGGCTACTCTGGTAGTCGGTCGGTGGTGGGAGAAAAACCGGCTTTTGTTATATTAGTCCGTTAGTCCCTAGCCGTTTTTCGTGTGGGCGTCCTTTCCTGCCTTTAACTCTTGCCAGCCGGACAGCCGGTTCTTCGATCTGTGACTTTTGGCAAGAGAAGGCTTGGGAGCCGGCACACTACTTGTCTGACTGCGGGTAGGACTTCAAATATAACTCCAGGCGGCCAGTCCCTGGGCCGACTAGTCGAACCCGGTGCCAGACGGAAAAAGTGAATGTAATGACAAGGTCATAAGCATGATAATCTTCATCCATAGATAAAAGATGGCAGTCCCCGAGCTCTCCTCGGGGGGCCTATTGTCTCGTACTTAGTACAAAAGTTAGCGTGATACATACTGCATTTCAACTATAAAATCTTCGGAGGAGGTTGGCGTTCCATGGTCGTTCCGACTCCTTGCCGAAGTCGTCTCTCTTTCGTGCCTTCGGCTTCTGCGCGTCGATCAGGTAGTAGGAGTCGTTGCCTAAAGCTCTGCTGATGCCGAAGGGGCCCTCCCAAGGGGCCGAGAGCTTGTGCTGGCCGGCTGTTCGCTGGATCAGTCGGAGCACAATATTGCCCTCTCGGAAGGATCTTGGCTTGACCTTCCAGCTGTGGTAGCGGCACAGGCCCTGCTGATAGATGGCAGACCGGCTGAGGGCTAACAGCCGGCCTTCTTCCAGTAGGTTGACACCGTCTTCCCGTGCTTCCTTGGCCTTCGCTTCCGTGTACATGGTTACCCGAGGCGAGTCGAACTCGATGTCAGTTGGGATGACCGCCTCGGCACCATACACGAGGAAGAAAGGAGTGAAGCCGGTTGACTTGTTTGGGGTAGTGCGCAGACTCCAGAGGACGGCCGGCAGCTCATCGAGCCAACAGCCGGCTGAACGCTCCAGTGGTACGACCAGTCGGGGCTTGATGCCGGAAAGGATGAGGCCGTTGGCTCGCTCGACCTGGCCGTTTGACTGCGGGTGGGCAACGGACGCTAAGTCCAACCAGATGCCTTGCGTCGCGCAGAAACGTGCCAAGGCTCCCTTGGTGAAATTCGTGCCACTGTCGGTGATGATGCTGTGTGGTACGCCGTACCGAGTTGTTATATCTGCGATAAATGTCACGGCAGTCGGCCCATTCAGCTTCTTGATCGGCTTTGCCTCAATCCATTTGGTGAATTTGTCCACGGCGACAAGCAGATGTGTCATGCCGCCGCGTGCCGTCTTGAATGGGCCCACCATGTCCAGTCCCCAAACGGCGAAGGGCCAAGTGAGGGGAATGGTCTTGAGTGCTGAAGCCGGCATGTGTTGCTTGGAGCTGAAGAGTTGGCATCCTTTGCAATGTTTAACTAACCCCTTGGCGTCATCCAAAGCAGTCGGCCAAAAGAAACCATGGCGGAAGGCTTTGGCGACGAGTGATCTTGAGGCCGCATGGTGGCCGCATTCTCCTTGGTGGATGTCTCTGAGGATTGCAATGCCCTTCTCTTGCTCGACGCATCGCTGGAGGACTCCAGTGACACTGCGCTTGACGAGCTCTCTGTTGACGATTGTGTATGCTCCGGCTCGGCGTTGGACTTGTCTTGCCTCTGTTTCGTCAGCCGGCAGATCTTGGTTTATTAGGCAGTTGAGGATGGACTGAGCCCATGATGGAGCAGCGACTTCTTCTATTGCCAATGCGGCTACTGCGACCAGGGCAGGCGGGCTGGGTGGTGAAATGTTGGAGTCGGCCGCCGCCTGTTGTGTTGGTGCAGTCTCCGGGCCGACTACCGCAGTCCCCGAGCCGGGTGTGGCAGTCCCCGGGTCGGGCGTAACTACGGAAGTCCCTGAGCCGCCTGCTGATGTCCCCTGGCCGACTATCGAAGTCCCCGGGTCACCTTCTTGGTTCTTCGAGCCGGGCCCGGCTATATCGGGGTCAAGCGGTACGAAGATGGAATCAGACTCTGGAGACGGCTTGATAGACGGCTTGAGGAGGCGTTGTAGAGAGACACCGGTTGGTATTGCTTGCCGAGTGGAGCCTATTCGAGCCAGGGCATCAGCTGGCTCGTTGTCGGCTCGTGGTACATGGAGGAACTTGCATCCTTCAAAATACCCACTGATCTGCTGAATGAGGAAGCGGTAGCTTGCCATATTTGCGTCCTTGGCATCCCAGTCGCCGGATGATTGCTGGACCACCAAGTCCGAGTCGCCATAACATAGGATCCGGCAAATGCCGAGCTCTTTGGCAAGCCGGAGCCCGTGTATGAGCGCCTCGTACTCGGCCACGTTGTTGGAGGCGGCAAAGTGAATTTGCAGCGTGTATCTGAGCTTGTCGCCTTTGGGAGAGGTGAGGATGATGCTAGCTCCCAAGCCGGTGCGCATCTTGGACCCATTGAAGTGCATGTGCCAGTGAGTGGAGTCGGGAGCTAGCGGCAAGTACTGGGTCTCGGCCCAGTCGACGAGGAAGTCGGCCAATGCTTGGGACTTGATGGCGGTGCGAGGCTGGTAGAAGATCGTGTAAGGGGCCAGCTTGATGGCCCATTTCGCCACCCGGCCGGATGCATCCCGGCTGCCTATGATCTCGGCCAGCGGGGCGGTGCATACGACCGTGATGGGATGCTCTTGGAAGTAGGGCTTCAGCTTCTTGGCGGCGAAGTACACGCCATAGCACATCTTCTGGTAGTGCGGGTAGTTCTGCTTCGAGGTAGACAACACCTCGCTCAAATAGTGCACCAGCCTCTGGACCGGCTGGGCTAAGTCCTCTTCTGGGCGTTGGACTACGATGACGGTGCTGACCACCCGGCTGGTTGCGGCAATGTAGAGGAGCATGGGCTCTTTCTCAGTCGGCGCCGCCAGGACAGGCGACGTGGCCAGCATCTTCTTCAGCTCGTGAAAAGCTTGGTCAGCTTGGTCATTCCACTCGAAGTGAGTGGTCTTCTTCATGAGGCGGTAGAGGGGGAGAGCTTTCTCTCCGAGCCGACTGATGAAGCGGTTCAGGGAGGCCAAGCATCCGGTGAACTTCTGGACGTCTCGAAGTTTGGTGGGAATCGCCATTCTCTCAATGGCCTTGATCTTTACTGGGTTGCATTCGATGCCGCGTTCGGAGACCAGGAAGCCTAGGAGCTGGCGGCTGGCACTTCGAACACGCATTTCTCGGGGTTGAGCTTGATTTGGAACCGGCGTAGGTTCTCAAATGTTTCCTTGAGGTCTTCCAGCAAGGTGCCGCGCTTCTCCGTCTTCACTACAATGTCGTCTACGTAGACGTGGGCGTTTCTGTCGAGCTGCTTGAGGAGGCACTTCTGCATGCAACGCTGAAAAGTGGCACCGGCATTTCTCAAGCCGAATGTCATAGTCAGGTAGCAAAAGGCTCCGAATGGTGTGATGAAGGCGGTCTTCAGGCGGTCTGCCGGATCTAACTTTATCTGGTGGTACCCTGAGTAAGCATCCAAGAAACTCAACAGCTCGCATCCGGCCGTGGAGTCTATCACTTGATCAATCCTTGGCAGGGCAAAGGGATCTTTGGGGCAGGCCTTGTTGAGGCTCGTGTAGTCTATGCACATGCGCCACTTGTTATTCTTCTTTAACACGAGGACCGGGTTAGCGAGCCATTCTGGAAAGAAAACTTCCATAATGAAGCCGACCGCCAGAAGCCGGGCTATCTCTTCTCCTACAATCCTTCTCTTCTCCTCCGACAGTTGGCGGAGGGGTTGTTTGACTGGTTTTGCGTCTTCTCGGACGTGTAGTTTGTGCTCGACGAATTCCTTCAGAACACCCGGCATGTCCTTGGGGGACCATGCAAAGATGTCCCGATTCTCACAGAGGAAATCGGCGAGCTCGCCTTCCTATTTGCTGTTTAGGTTCGCCCCGATGACGGCAAACCTCTCTGGGTGCTCGGGGTCAAGAGGTATCTTCTTCGTCTCCTTGGCCGGCTGGAAAGATCCTTGAGCATCATACTCCTTGGGATCGGGGGACAAGGCCGACTGTTTCCCGGCCATGGCCACGACTCGGTTGAACATCTTCTTTTCTTCGGCAATCACAAGGGACTCAGCCAGCCGGCTGCTGGCTGCTGCGCACTCGGAAGATTTCTTGTAATCGCCGGCTATGGTGATGACGCCCTTAGTGCTCGGCATCTTCATCTTGAGGTAAGCATAGTGGGGAACTGCCATGAACCTGGCCAAGGCAGGTCGGCCAAGCAATGCATGGTAGGGGCTCTCCAGGTCCACCACTTCAAACTAGATTGCTTCTCGACGGAAATGCTCCTTGTCCCCAAAGAGTACATCAATCTTGATCTTGCCAATGGGGGCGCATGACAGGCCGGGTACAATGCCATGGAACACAGTTCGAGTAGGCATGAGTTGCTTTGCCTTGACGTTCAACTTCTCCAGGGTGTCACGGTACAGGATGTTGATGCTGCTCCCGCCATCTATCAGCACACGGGAGAAACGGGCGGCGTGTCTGTCCGTTGCAAGGGTGGCATCCAGAACCAATGCATAAGAGCCGGGAGATGGCATCATCTCTGGGTGGTCGGCCCGGCTCCAGCTGATAGGTTTTTCTGACCAGTGCATGTGCTCGGCGGGGTTGGCAGCGACCATGCTGACTTCCTAGTGCTCTCGGCGTTTGCTGCGCCGGTCTTCGGGCTGGCTTGTAAAAATGACATAGGTGGCATGCTCGTCGGGGAACTCATCGTGCACGGCTCCGACTGCAGGCCGAGCGGTCGGCGGCTGCGGAGCCGGAGGCGGCGGACCGGCAGGCGGAGGCGGCGCAAGCCCTTCGCCTTTGGAGATTCGGGTGAGCCAGTGGCACTTCCGGGTCGTGTGGTTGGACGGCTTCGCGCCGCTGTGGAACTTGCACGGGGCGTCGAGAGTTTGCTCGTAGGAGAAGGCCGGCTGCCAAGCCGGCCTGCCGCCCTTGGGTTTCTTGGGCGCGGGCCGCCCTTCGGGCCGCTCGTCTTCGACTGTGGCCACCTGCCGACTGGCGGAAGGCGGCATGGGTCCCTTGTGCTTGTGGTCATTCTGGTGTGGGCGTCGGCCGGAGTCCCCAGCCGGCGTCATGGGCGCCGGGTTGAGTACCTTCCCGGACGCGTCTACCCGGATTTCGATCTTCATTGAGGAGTCGGCGGTGGCGTACTTGTCCGCTATGACCAGAAGCTCGTCGAGGGTAGTCGGCTCGTCGCAGAGGAGCTTGTGCTTGAGGAGGGTGCCTTCTCGGCACCTGGCAGTGAAGTATTCTATGGCTTGCACCTCGTGCACCCCTTCGCAAGAGTTGCGGAGCTCGGCCCAACGCGTGAGGTAGTCACGAGTAGACTCGGCGGGGCCTTGTACGCACAAGGAGAGCTGTCTGGGCTTGGGAGCCCGCTTGTAGGTGCTGGTGAAGTTGCGGACGAAGGCTTCTGTGAAATCTAGCCAGCTGTTGATGCTGTATGGCTTGAGGCTGTTGAGCCAGGTCCGCGCCGTGCCTTGCAGCATGAGGGGCACGTACTTCACGGCAACGCGCCTGTTGCCGTTTGCTATGCTAACCACCGTGGAGTAGTCGATTAACCAATCTTCCGGCTTCACAGAGCCGTTGTACTTGGGCGTGTCTCTTGGGAGCGAGAACCCTTTGGGGAAAGGCTCGTCGCGGATGCGGGGGACGAAGCAAGGCGGGCCGACATCATCTTCTTCTTCCAGCGCCAGGGATCGCGCCAGGCGGTCGATCCGATGGCGGGCGTCGTTCTCGCCGACTCCTTCGCGGCGACCTAGCCGGCCGCTGAGAGTCGGATGCGCAACAGGCGGTGGGGTGGGATATCTCTCTCCACGGGGCTGAGGCGGAGGCGGGTTGCCCCGCCACTCCACGGCCCGGGGGTGGCCTTCTGCGTCTCGCTCGATGGAGATTCGGGTTCGGCTTCGGCTGGCCGCCGGCTCTTTCTCGCGCCGCGCGCGGGTTTTACCCGTAGTCAGCGTCCGGGACGTCGCGCAGTGATCTCGGCGTGGGGGAGGGCTTTCCGCGCGGGCGTCGGCTTCGTGCCGCTTCACGGCTGCATCGATTAGCTGCTGGATGCGTCGGGTCATGTGGGGGAGTTCTTCGGCCCCCAGTCCGTCTAGCTCATCTACGGCCGCCTGGGCGGCGCATAGGTTCTCGAGTGGAGTGGCGTAGACTGGGCGGTCGACTCCTAACGTGTCGGGGACGACAACGCCGCGCTGTCTGACAGCGCCGGCCCGGCTGGGCCCGCCTGGGGGCGGCGTGCCAAAGGCGGCGTGGTCGGCTTCGCGTCGGTGGGCCTCAGCGAGGCGTCTCATGGAAACCAACTTCCGGCCCTCCGCGAGGAGGGCGAGGCGGCGAGCCTCCAGTGCTTCAGCGTCGGCATCAGCCGGGAGGGGGATGGACAAGTCGTGGATCGCCGTGTGCGGGGCGTCGCGGGCGCTCTCGTCAGAAGCGCCGCCGTGGCCGATGACCATCACCTCGGTGGTGACAGCGTCGCCGCCATCGGCCCGGGGAAGCGGGTCGTTGTAGATCGTGACGTCGGTGGGGAAAGTGTCGAGTGAGGCCGTGTCGGAGTCGACAGGCATCGGGTCGGTGGAGCCAACCGACTCCAAGTCCATAGCAGGCTCGTCGGAGACGTGGAGCTGGCCGAGGAGGTTGACGAGGTGGTCGGTGCCCGCGTCGGAGGCGAGCTCGTCGGAGATGAGGGTCTTGTCAAGGAGATCGGCGAGGCCGCTCGCTGCGCAGACGTTGGTGACGCCTTGCAGCGCGTCGTGGCAAGCGCCGTCGGGCGTGCCGGGCTGGCTACGCTCACGGGGGAGGAAGAGGGTTCCCGTCCAGAACAGGTCTCCGGACGACGGTGCACCTAGCCCCACGGTGGGCGCCAAATGTCGGGTGGTAGGTGGGACATATGCCAACGGGTGGCTTATCATTGTGGGAGCCAATAAGACGTCGCCGGTGCCTGGAAGCGGGATGAGGCGAAGACATGCACGCCGGCGAATCTTACCCAGCTTCGGGGCTCTCCGTGGAGATAACACCCCTACTGCTGCTCTGCGGGGTCTCCGCATGATCACTAGATGAACAAGTAGCTACACGATGCTCCATGAGCTGTTTGGCGAGAGGAGGAAGAAGGGCACTGCTCGCTCTCTTCTCTTCCCTATGCGGTGTCTAAAACTAGCAGGGATCCACCCTTTGCATGGGTGTCCCGGGGGGTTTATATAGGCCTACCCCCCGGGGATACAATGGTAATCCGGCTGGGCATGGGGCCCAGCCGTCAGTGTCTACACTCGCCGGCTTCTGCGCCGGCTGCTGGGGCCCGCCGGCTGCTGGGGCCCGCTGGCTGGTGGGTCCCGCCGGCTACCGACTCCTTGGTCGACAGGCAGGCCCCACTGCCCAGGGCCTTGTCGGCGGCTGGTTACTGTTGCTCAATCCTGGTGACAAGGGCTTCGCCGAGGTGGGCGTGGCTACAGTGCCGCCGTCCGGCGGGTGATCGCTGTAGCCTCACCGCGTCTTGTCTCCTTAATGGGGCGTCTCCTTCGAGGGAGGTGGCAAGCCGGTTGTGGGGAGCCGGCTCTGTCTTGGGCCGACTGGGGGAGGCCTGGCCGCCTTCGGGTGTCTCTCTGCCCGAAGGGGCCCACCGCCCCTGGGCCGCGCTGGCAGCCCGTCGTGGATGACATCAGGGTCAACATGGCAACAGTGCCGCGCCGGACGGGTCATGGCCACCCGTACGGCGCACTGTGCCAGGCGTGCTCCGGGATTCGGGGGTGGCAGGCTTTACTGTAGCCACGCCCCGTCACATCGCCGTTATGTGGATGCAGACTTCGAGGGTACGATCTTGTCGGCCTTCTCGTGGCCGGCTTCTCGGAGCCGGCCCTCCCGCGGCTTTCTTCATGAGGGCTAAAGTCGGGTTGCCTTCCGATAGCCGGCCTGGGAGACAACCGGCAAGGGGAAGGCGCCCCATGTCTTGGATTCTTGAGGGCCAGATCAGCTCGTAATTTTTTCAGAAGGGCCAGGGGAGCCGGCTAGGCTACCCATGGTTATTTACTCCGACAGTGAAGATCACCAAATCTTGGTTGAGCCATTGCGACAAACAAGCAAACAAACTCACGAGCAAACAAAAAGCAAGCGAACAAAAAGAGGCTAATAGAGAGGGAGGATAGAGAGAGAGGACAAATAAAACGGCAAGGGTGAATTGGGGGGGGGGAGGAAAACGAGAGGCAAATGGCAAATAATGTAATGCGAGAGATAGGGATTGTGATGGGTACTTGGTATATTGACTTTTTTGCGTAGACTCCCCGACAACGGCACCAGAAGTCCTTCTTGCTACGTCTTGAGCTTGCATTGGTTTTCCCCGAAGAGGAAGGGATGATGGAGCAGAGTAGCGTAAGTATTTCCCTCAGTTTTTGAGAACCAAGGTATCAATCCAGTAGGAGGCCACGCTCAAGTCCCTCGTACCTGCACAAAACGATAGCTACTCGTAACCAACGCGATTAGGGGTTGTCAAGCCCTTCACGGTCACTTACGAGAGTGAGATGTGATAGATAGAATATTTTTGGTATTTTTGATATAAAGATGCAAGGTAAAAAGTAAAGGCAAAGTAAATAGCAAAACAATATTAAAGTGATGGAGATTGATATGATGAGAATAGACCCGGGGGCCATAGGTTTCACTAGTGGCTTCTCTCAAGAGCATAAGTATTCTACGGTGGGTGAACAAATTACTGTTGAGCAATTGATAGAATTGTGCATAATTATGAGAATATCTAGGCATGATCATGTATATAGGCATCACGTCCGTGACAAGTAGATCAAAACGATTCTGCATCTACTACTATTACTCCAATCATCGACCGCTATCCAGCATGCATCTAGAGTATTAAGTTAAAAACAGAGTAACGCCTTAAGCAAGATGACATGATGTAGAGAGATAAATTCATGCAATATGAAATAAACCCCATCTTGTTATCCTTGATGGCAACGATACAATATGTGCCTTGCTGCCCCTTCTGTCACTAGGTAAGGACACCGCAAGATCGAACCCAAAGCTAAGCACTTCTCCCATGGCAAGAACTACCAATCTAGTTGGCCAAACCAAACGGATAATTCGAAGAGACTTGCAAAGATAACCAATCATACATAAAAGAATTTAGAGAAGATTCAAATATTATTCATAGATAGACTTGATCATAAACCCACAATTCATCGGTTTCAACAAACACACCGCAAAAAGAAGATTACATCGAATAGATCTCCACGAGAGAGGGGGAGAACTTTGTATTGAGATTCAAAGAGAGAGAAGAAGCCATCTAGCTACTAACTATGGACCCGAAGGTCTGAGGTAAACTACTCACACTTCATCGGAGAGGCTATGATGATGTGGAAGCCCTCCGTGATGACGGCCCTCTTCCGGCGGAGCTCCGGAACAGGCCCCAAGATGGGATCTCGTGGATACAGAAAGTTGCGGCTGCGGAATTAGGTTTTTGGCTCCTGTTCTGATTGTTTGGGGGTACGTGTGTATATATAGGAGGAAGAAGTACGTCGGAGGAGCAACGAGGGGCCCACGAGGCAGGGGGGCGCGCCCTAGGGGGGGCGCCCCCCACCCTCGTGACCGCCTCTTTTGTTCCTTGGAGCAGGGTCCAAGTCTCCTGGATCACGTTCGGTGAGAAAATCACATTCCCGAAGATTTTATTCCGTTTGGACTTCGTTTGATATTCCGTTTATCTGAAACACTAAAATAGGCAAAAAACAGCAAGTCTGGGCTGGGCCTCCGGTTAATAGGTTAGTCCCAAAAAGAATATAAAAGTGGAAAATAAAGCCCAATATAGTCCAAAACAGTAGATAATATAGCATGGAGCAATCAAAAATTATAGATAGGTTGGAGACGTATCACACGTGATTCACTTGATGTATGTTTTGGTGATCAACTTGCGGGTTTCGCCCATGAACCTATGCATAGGGGTTGGCACACGTTTTCGTCGTGATTCTCCGGTAGAAACTTTGGGGCACTCTTTGAGGTTCTATGTGTTGGTTGAATAGATGAATCTGAGATTGTGTGACGCATATCGTATAATCATACCCATGGATACTTGAGGTGACATTGGAGTATCTAGGTGACATTAGGGTTTTGGTTGATTTGTGTCTTAAGGTGTTATTCTAGTATGAACTCTAGGGCTGTTTGTGACACTTATAGGAATAGCCCAACAGATTGATTGGAAAGAATAACTTTGTGGTGGTTTCGTACCCTACCATAATCTCTTCGTTTGTTCTCCGCTATTAGTGACTTTGGAGTGACTCTTTGTTGCATGTTGAGGGATAGTTATGTGATCCAATTATGTTATTATTGTTGAGGGAACTTGCACTAGTGAAAGTATTGCAATACCGTTTGTGCTCACTTTTATCATTAGTTACCTTGCTATTTTTATATTTTCAGATTACAAAAACTATTATCTACCATCCATATACCACTTGTATCACCATCTCTTCGCCGAACTAGTGCACCTATACAATTTACCATTGTATTGGGTGTGTTGGGGACACAAGAGACTCTTGGTTATTTGGTTGTAGGGTTGCTTGAGAGAGACCATCTTCATCCCATGCCTCCTACGGATTGATAAACCTTAGGTCATCCACTTGAGGGAAATTTGCTACTGTCCTACAAACCTCTGCACTTGGAGGCCCAACAACGTCTACAAGAAGAAGGTTGTGTAGTAGACATCACAGCGTTGGCGGCGGGGGACAGATAACGGCGATGTGGCCCACCGACGGGAGCCGTCTGAGCGACGCGGGCGGTCAGGGCAGCCTGACGCTCAGCTTGAGCACAGAGAGCGTCCGCCATGGAGACGACGGAGCGACGAACTGGTGGAAGGGAGGCTACGGCGCACCCCTACCTGGCGCACCAAATGTCGGATGTGGGGTTCCAGCAAACCCTTAAGGTTCTAACACTGGGGTGCACGCGAAGTCTTTTCCTCCCACCGATCTAAGCCCTAGCTCACTAAGATCTCGCGGACGAACTTGACAAACTCGCAACATAGAAAGACACAAGATTTATACTGGTTCGGGCCACCGTTGTGGTGTAATACCCTACTCCAGTGTGGTGGTGGTGGATTGCCTCTAGGGCTGATGATGAACAGTACAAGGGAATAACAGCCTCCTGAGGTTGAGGTGTTCTTGAGCTTGGTGAGCATGTGTGTGTGAGGATGGTCTGAATGATCCGTCTGTTCGCCCCCTTCATTATGGTGGCTAGTTCTACTTATATAGGCCTTGGTCCTCTTCCCAAATATCGAGCGGGAAGGGAGCCAACAATGGCAGGCCAATTTGAAGGGGGACAGCTAGTACAAGCTATCCTGAGAAAAGTGGTCTTCGCCTGCGAAAAGCTCGGTGGTGACGCCGTCTTAGGCTCCACGATGACCTACGTCTTGCCGTCCTCTTGGTCTTGGTCTTGTTGCACCAATATAGAAACCTTTGCCTGATGCCTCGGTACTCTTCGCCTGCGCTGGCCTCCTTAGCACCAAAGAGGAAACAAGGACACTGCACGCGCTGGCGCCCGCCTGGTGTCGTGCGTCATGGCTCACGTCACGAGGGCCTTGTGAGGTTTGCCCCGCCTTGATATCTCCGCTCCTCATGAGCCCACCCGGCTAGGCCACCCCCGAGGAGGTCTTGCGTCGTCCGCCTCGTGAGGCTTGGACCCTCGCAAGGGTCTTGGATGCTTTGTTGGTTAAGATGGGTCATACAGCCTGCTGGCTTGGTCACGCCGCGGGCCGCAGGCAGGTAAGTCTGGGGACTCCCGTTCCCAGGACGCCAACAATATCGATGCGAGAAGGAAGAGAGGGAAGAGCTCAAGCTTGGGGATTCCCGAGGCACCCCAAGTAAATATTCAAGGAGACTCAAGCATCTAAGCTTGGGGATGCCCCGGAAAGCATCCCCTCTTTCTTCAACAAGTATCGGTATGTTTTCAGATTCATTTCATTCATGCGATATGTGCAATCTTGGAGCGTCTTTTGCATTTAGTTTTCATTTTTCTTTTATGCACCATGCTAGTATGAGGTAGTCCTTGGTTGATTATAGAATGCTCTTTGCACTTCACTTATTTATTTTGAGTATGGCTTTATAGAATGCTTCATGTGCTTCACTTATATCATTTGAAGTTTGGATTGCCTGTTTCTCTTCACTTAGACAACCACCATTTGTAGAATTCTCTTTTTCTTCACTTAGATTTGTTAGAGCATGGGCATAACTTTTTTAGAAAGAATTAAACTCTCTTGCTTCACTTAAATCTATTTAGAGAGATGACAGGAATTGGTCATTCCATGGTTAGTCATAAAATCCTACATAAAACTTGTAGATCACTGAATATGATATGTTTGATTCCTTGCAATAGTTTTGCGATATAAAGATGGTGATATTAGAGTCATGCTAGTGGGTAGTTGTGGATTAGTAGAAATACTTGTGTTGAGGTTTGTGATTCCCGTAGCATGCACATACGGTGAATCATTATGTGATGAAGTCGGAGCATGAGGTATTTATTGATTATCTTCCTTATGAGTGGCGGTCGGGGACGAGCGATGGTCTTTTCCTACCAATCTACCCCCCTAGGAGCATGCGCATAGTACTTTGTTTCGATGACTAATAGAATTTTGTAATAATTATGCGAGTTCTTTATGACTAATGTTGAGTCCATGGATTATACGCACTCTCACCCTCCCACCATTGCTAGCCTCTCTAGTACCGCGCAACTTTCGCCGGTACCTTAAACCCACCATATACCTTCCTCAAAACAGCCACCATACCTACCTATCATGGCATTTCCATAGCCATTCCGAGATATATTGCCATGCAACTTCCATCATCATCATATACATGACTTGAGCATTCATTATCATATTGCTTTGCATGATCGTAAGATAGCTAGCATGATGTTTTCATGGCTTGTCCGTTTTTTTGATGTCATTGCTACGCTAGATCATTGCACATCTCGGCACACCGTCGGAGGCATTCATATAGAGTCATATCTTTGTTCTAGTATCGACTTGTAATATTGAGTTGTAAGTAAATAAAAGTGTGATGATCATCATTATTAGAGTATTGCCCCAGTGAGGAAAGGATGATGGAGACTATGATTCCCCCAGAAGTTGGGATGGGACTCCGGACTTTAAAAATAAAAAAAGAGGCCAAAGAAGCCCACAAAAGAAAAACAAAAACAAAAAAAGAGAGAAAACGAGAGAAGGGGCAATGTTACTATCCTTTTACCACACTTGTGCTTCAGAGTAGCACCATGTTCTTCATATAGAGAGACTCTTGAGTTATCACTTTCATATACTAGTGGGAATTTTCATTATATAACTTGGCTTGTATATTCCTATGATGGGCTTCCTCAAACGCCCGAGGTCTTCATGAGCAAGCAAGTTGGATGCACACCCACTTAGTTTTCAGTTTGAGCTTTCATAAACTTATAGCTCTTAGTGCATCCGTTGCATGGCAATCCCTACTCACTCACATTGATATCTATTGATGGGCATATCCATAGCCCGTTGATACGCCTAGTTGATGTGAGACTATATCCTCCTTTTTGTCTTCTCCACCATCATACTCTATTCCACCTATAGTTCTATGTCCATGGCTCACGCTCATGTATTGCGTGAAAGTTGAAAATGTTTGAGAACGTCAAAAGTATGAAACAATTGCTTGGCTTGTCATCGAGGTTGTGCATGATTTGAATATTTTGTGTGGTGAAGATGGAGCATAGCCAGACCATATGATTTTGTAGGGATAACTTTCTTTGGCCATGTTATTTTGAAAAGACATGATTGCTTTATTAGTGGGCTTGAAGTATTATTGTTTTTATGTCAAATGATAGACTATTGCTTTGAATGACTCGTTTCTTAATATTCATGCCATGATTAGATATGTGATCAAGATTATGCTAGGTAGCATTCCACATCAAAAATTATCTTTTTTATCATTTACCTACTCGAGGACGAGCAGGAATTAGGCTTGGGGATGCTGATATGTCTCCGTCGTATCTATAATTTTTGATTGTTCCATGCCAATATTCTACAACTTTCATATACTTTAGGCAACTTTTTATATTATTTTTTGGGACTAACATATTGATCCAGTGCCCAGTGCCAGTTCCTGTCTGTTGCATGTTTTATGTTTCGCAGAATATCCATATCAAACGGAATCCAAACGGTCTAAAAACGGACGGAGCATATTTTTGGAATATTTGGAAAATCTGGGAGAAAGATCAACGCGAAACGATGTCCAAGGTGGGAACGAGGTAGGGGGCGAGCCCCATCCCCTGGGCGCGCCCCTGACCCACGTGGTCCACCCGTAAGGCGGTTGATGCCCTTCTTCGGCCGCAAGAAAGCTAATTTTTGGTAAAAAATCACGCTAAGGTTTCGGTCCAATCGGAGTTACGCATCTCCATATATATACGAAATAGTGAAAGGGCAGCAGAATAGAACACGGAAACAGAGAGAGATAGAGAGACAAATCGAATCTCGGAGGGGCTCTCGCCCCTCCCATGCCATGGAGACCAAGGACCAGAGGGGAAACCCTTCTCCCATCTAGGGAGGAGGTCAAGGAAGAAGAAGACGAAGGGCCCCCTGTCCCCTTCTCTTCCGGTGGCGCCAGAACGCTGTCGTGGCCATCATCATCATCACCGCGATCTACACCAACACCTCCGCCATCTTCACCAACATATCCATCACCTTCCCCCCTCTATCTACAGCGGTCCACTCTCCCACAACCCGCTGCACCCTCTACTTGAACATGGTGCTTTATGCTTCATATTATTATCCAATGATGTGTTGCCATCCTATGATGTCTGAGTAGATTTTCGTTGTCCTACCAGTGGTTGATGAATTGCTATGATTGATTTAATTTTCTTGTGGTTATGTTGCTGTCCTTTGGTGCCCATCATATGAGCGCGCATGTGGATCACCCCATAGGGTTAGTTGTATGTTGATAGGACTATGTATTGGAGGGCAAGAGTGACAGAAGCTTCAACCTAGCATAGAAATTGATGCATACGGGAAAGAAGGGGGACCAATATATCTTAATGTTATGGTTGGGTTTTACCTTGATGAACATTAGTAGTTGCGGATGCTTGCTAATAGTTCCAATCATAAGTGCATAGAATTCCAAGTCAGGGATGACATGCTAGCAGTGGCCTCTCCCACATAAAACTTGCTATCGGTCTAGTAAAGTAGTCAATTGCTTAGGGACAATTTCGCAACTCCTACCACCACTTTTCCACACTCGCTATATTTACTTTATTGTTTCTTTATCTAAACAGCCCCTACTTTTTATTTACGTAATCTTTATTATCTTGCAAACTTATCCAACAACACCTACAAAGTACTTCTAGTTTCATACTTGTTCTAGGTAAAGCGAACGTCAAGCGTGTGTAGAGTTGTATCGGTGGTCGATAGAACTTGATGGAATATTTGTTCTGCCTTTAGCTCCTCGTTGGGTTCGACACTCTTACTTATCAAAAACTGTTGCGATCCCCTATACTTGTGGGTTATCTGTAGCAAATTTCCCTTAAGTGGATGACCTAAGGTTTATCAATCCATGGGAGGCGTAGGATGAAGATGATCTCTCTCAAGCAACCCTGCAACCAAATAAGAAAGAGTCTCTTGTGTCCCCAACACACAGAATACAATGGTAAATTTTATAGGTGCACTAGTTCGGCGAAGAGATGGTGATACAAGTGCAATATGGATGGTAGATATAGGTTTTTGTAATCTGAAAATATAAAAATAGCAAGGTAACTAATGATAAAACTGAGCACAAACGGTATTGCAATGCTAGGAAACAAGGCCTAGGGTTCATACTTTCACTAGTGCAAGTTCTCTCAACAATAATAACATAATTGGATCATATAACTATCCCTCAACATGCAACAAAGAGTCACTCCAAAGCCACTAATAGCGGAGAACAAACGAAGAGATTATTGTGGGGTAAGAAACCACCTCAAAGTTATCCTTTCTGATCGATCTATTCAAGAGTCCGTAATAAAATAACATGAAGCTATTCTTTCCGTTCAATTTATCATAGAGTTCATACTAGAATAACACCTTAAGACACAAATCAACCAAAACCCTAATGTCACCTACATACTCCAATGTCACCTCAAGTATCCGTGGGTATGATTATAGCGATATGCATCACACAATCTCAGATTCATCTATTCAACCAACACAAATAACTTCAAAGAGTGCCCCAAAGTTTCTACCAAAGAGTCAAGACGAAAACGTGTGCCAACCCCTATGCATAACTTCACGAGGTCACGGAACTCGCAAGTTGACCACCAAAACATACATCAAGTGGATCACATGATATCCCATTGTCACCAAAGATAAGCATGTGCAAGACATACATCAAGTGTTCTCAAATCCTTAAAGACTCAATCCGATAAGACAACTTCAAAGGGAAAACTCAATTCATCACAAGAGAGTAGAGGGGGAGAAACATCATAATATCCAACTATAATAGCAAAGCTCGCGATGCATCAAGATGGTGCCGACTCAAGAACACGAGAGAGAGAGAGAGATCAAACACATAGCTACTGGTACATACCCTTAGCCTCGAGGGTGAACTACTCCATCCTCGTCATGGAGAGCGTCGGGATGATGAAGATGGCCACCGGAGAGGGATTCCCCCCTCCGGCAGGGTGTCGGAACGGGTCTAGATTGTTTTTCGGTGGCTACGGAGGCTTCTGGCGGCGGAACTCCCGATCTAGGTTATTTTCTGGAGGTTTCTGTATTTATAGGAATTTTTGGCGTCGGTCTCACGTCAAGAAGGTGCCCGAGTCGTCCACGAGGTAGGCCCATGCGCCCAGGGGGTGGGCGCGCCCCCACCCTCGTGGACGGCCCGGGACTCTTCTGGCCCAACTCTTTTACTCCGGGGTCTTCTTTTGGTCCATAAAAAATCATCAAAAATTGGCACGTCAATTGGACTCCGTTTGGTATTCCTTTTCTGCAAAACTCAAAAACAAGGAAAAAACATAAACTGGCACTAGGCTCTAGGTTAATAGGTTAGTCCCAAAAATCATATAAAATAGCATATAAATGCATATAAAACATCCAAGGTTGATAATATAATAGCATGGAACAATCAAAAATTATAGATACGTTGGAGACGTATCACATTGCACCAGCACATGCAGCTGCACCTGCTCCCGCACCGGCTCCTGCACCTGCTCCCGCACCGGCTCCCGCACCTGCTCCGGCACCGGCTCCGGCACCGGACGTGCTCGGCGGTGCTTCGTCTTTGGCTGAGCTCAACGCCCTCACGGTATCTGTCACACCGGCCCCCTTCAATAAATGTATAATCTCCCATTTTCGTTGCCTTTCGGATGTCTCACGTCGCAGACTTTTCTTTGAAGGCCGATGAAACCGCGTGCACCATATTGTACACCATCAGCGACCAGAAGGTGGACGTGGGGAAGGCGATGATGATGGAGCCGAAGGAACCATTGTTCCACAGCCGGCCAATCCCCCCGAACGTCTTCAAGGTTTCTGTGGCCAGTGTCAAACCGGGCCACGAGAATTTGGCTCCTCTGGTACTAGTGGGGGATGACGAGGATACCCCGGGGTGGCTTGGTGATTGTTGCAATGGGTGGGTCATGTTGTGGACAAAGAGTCTGCTTCGTCTGGAGGTGGCCGAGAGCACACCCACGAGCACATAGTTAGGTATGAACATCAACACCTCACCTACTCCATTAGTCGCTAGTGACGTCGCCATAGATGAGGATGAGGATGACGATGACACTCAATAGTATGTCAATACTGGCGCTTACTTAGGGTTTGAGCGTCATGAGTCAGTGCCTGAATTGCTGCCTCACACTAGTAGAAAAGGGGGAAAAGGTCCAGGCCGGGTCAGCCCATTAGTCCTGGTTCAGTCCAGAACCGGGACCAATGGGGGCATCGGACCCGGTTCGTGAGCCCAGGGGGCCGGCCGGGCCACGTGGGCCATTGGTCCCGGTTCGTCTGGACCTTTTGGTCCCGGTTGGTGGGACGAACCGGGACCAATGGGCCTCGCTC
This sequence comes from Triticum urartu, assembly GCF_003073215.2. Taxonomy (NCBI): domain Eukaryota; kingdom Viridiplantae; phylum Streptophyta; class Magnoliopsida; order Poales; family Poaceae; genus Triticum; species Triticum urartu. The sequence continues at coordinate 85,275,220 of NC_053024.1, forward strand.
CTAGCCCACCACCATTGGTCCCGGTTGGTGGCTTGAACCGGGACCAAAGGCTCCCCTTTAGTCCCGGTTCATGCCACCAACCGGGACCAATGAGGTGCCTATATATACCCCCTCGCGTAAGAGCAGAGCACACTGCTCTGTTTTTTCTGGCCGAGGGGGAGAGGGCTTGGTGGTGCTCTAACTCACCTCCTATGCACACAAGGTGTTCGATGGAATGCCCGAGCCACACTACTTAAGCTTTCTCCTCTCCAAGCTCAACCTCCAAGCTCCATTTTCCTCAATATTTGTCTAGGTTTAGCGGTCCGTCACGCCCCGTCCCCGTCTTCACTGCCATCGATCACCCGCGCCGAGCTCATCGCCGGCACCACCGTGGTGAGCCTCTTGTTCTTATCTTCTTTCTGAAAGGAAAAATATTCTTACTTGTATGTTTACATAGATACTTGTATTATTTTCTTACTTTTAGTATTGCATCTTATATAGTGCGATGGTTTTGGTATCCGCCCCGTCGGCCCTCGTCCTGTTTATTATTTGGATGTGGTATATATATTATCTTTATAACTATTGGTTCATTTATTGTTTATGAAAATTATGCTGACCAACGTGACATAGATTTTATTTATCTAGGATGTATGTGAACTGGAAATTCCAACCGACCCTATTGTCGAGAGGTTAAATTTAGTTGAAGAAGAAAACAATTTCTTGAAGGAAAAAATAAAAAAAATTGAGGAGGAGAAGATGATATTGGAGTTGCATGTTGCGGATGTCGTCGATGATCACAAGATCAAGATGGATGCAATGCGCTTGAAGATTAGAAAGATTAGAAAACATGCCATTCATACCGAGGCTTGGTATCATTATGCCGTTGGATCAATTGTTACCTTGGTTGCGATTATGATCGCATTTGTTTTCGCATTGAAAAGTTTTACATAGTTTCAATGTATGGTTTAATTAATTAGATGCTCTGGAGAGCTATATGTTGTTAGATGAGAACTATGTATGTACTTTGGTTTTAATGTGATGATGAACTTCTATTAATTTGGACACTTAATTATATATAATGCACACAGATGAACCGACAATGGATGTATGGTGACAGACACACCTTCGAGTACATTAAGGGCATGCATGAGTTTCTCGATGCGGCTGAGGCAAACAAGCAGAATGGTTTTATGTGTTGTCCATGCATTGAACGTGGGAATACGATGTCTTACTCTAACCGGAAAATCCTTCACTCCCACCTGCTTTACAAGGGTTTCATGCCACACTATAATGTTTGGACGAGGCACGGAGAAATAGGGGTTATGATGGAAGACGGCGAAGAAGAAGAGTACGATGATAACTATGTGCCCCCTGAATACTGCGATGTTGCAACGGGGGGAGCTGGTGAAGATCAAGAGGAACCAGATGATAGGTCTCCCTAAATTGGGTTTTGTGTTGACTTCATTCCTGGCCTTAAGAAGATAGGTCTGCCTAAATCGCGGTATGAGGGGAGACTGACTGGAAAAGGCACTCTTGGAAGTGACTCAATAATATGCAGGGACGGATATTCTTGGTCTCAAGCACACTACACAGTTCTACAGAACTCTACCTTGGTGACCCCGTATGTCGATGAACACAAGAACAGTCTGCGCTCCAAACACCCGGAGCAGTGCGACGACTGGATTACGTGTGAACACATCAGTACTTTCAGCAGTTGGTTGGAAACACGTCTCAGAGGTGACAACACTGTTTGTGATGAGTTGTACTTGTTGTCCAGGGGACCATCTTTGACTCTATTGACTTACAAAGGATACGAGATAAATGGGAATACATTTTACACGATCGCCCAAGATCAAAAGAGCACCAACCAAAACAGCGGTGTCCGCTTTGATGCAGCAACCGAGAGGGGAAAGGACACATATTATGGTTACATAGTGGACATATGGGAACTTGACTACGGACATGATTTTAAGGTCCCTTTGTTTAAGTGCAAATGGGTCAATCTGTCAGGAGGCGGGGTACAGGTAGACCCACAGTACGGAATGACAACAGTGGATCTGAAAAATCTTGGGTACACTGACGAACTGTTCGTCCTAGCCAATGATGTGGCAAAGGTTATCTATGTGAAGGACATGTCTACCAAACCGAGAAAAAGAAAAGATAAGGAAGCGAATACATCATACGATGAGCCAAAGCGCCACATAGTTCTTTCAGGAAAAAGGGACATCCTGGGAGTGGAGGGCAAGATAGACATGTCTGAAGATTATGAAAAGTTTCATGGAATTCCTCCCTTCAATGTCAAGGCTGACCCAAGCATCCTGATAAACGATGAAGATTATCCATGGTTACGGTGCAATAAGCAAATGACACAAGCGAAGAAAAAGTGAAGACTTTCTCCCGCAACTATTATGATGATACCATGCCAACTTTGTAACACACGAGTATGCTATGCCAACTTTTTCAGAGTTCATTTGAAAACTATGAATTTAGGTTGAATTTTCTCTATAGGTGCATCTATGTTCATTTTTTTAGTAAAGTTAATCACAAACTTTTGATTCACACAAATTTCAAAGAATTCAAATTTGAAAACTAATGGCAATAACAGAAAGTTTATAAATTTTCTAAAACTAATGGCAGTAACAGAAAGTTTATAATTTTGCTGACCTAAAAGCAAAAAGAATTAAAAAATAAAGCAAAAAACAAAAGAAAATAAATAATACAAAAAACAAAACAAAAAACTGGAAAATAAAAATAAAAATAGCAACAATAAGTATTTTGTTGTAAGTAGAAACAAAATAAAATAAATAAAGCAACAAAGAAAACAAAAAACCAAAAAAGTGTTTTCAAATTTGAAAACTAATGGCACTAACAGAAAGTTTATAATTTTTCTAAAACTAAAAGCAAAAAGAATTAAAAAAATAAAGCAAAAAACAAAAGAAAATAAATAATGCAGAAAACAAAACAAAAAAATTGGAAAAAAATAGGGCTCGCCCCTGGCCCATGACCATTAGTCCCGGTTTGTGCCACAAACCGGGACTAAAGGGTTGGTCCTCGTTGCGCTCAGAGTTTAGTCCCACCTCGCCAACCGAAGGGCGCCCACACCGGTTTATAAGCCCGTCCCTCTCTGCCTTGTTGAGCTCCTCTCAAAGTGAAAATAGATGCCCCTATACAGGGAATTTGACCTAAATTCATAATGAATTTCTGTGAAATTCATAGAAATTGATTATGAATTTAGGTCGAATTTTCTCTATAGGTGCATCTATGTTCATTTTTTTAGTAAAGTTAATCACAAACTTGTGATTCACACAAATTTTAAAAAATTCAAATTTAAACTATTCAAATTTTAAAACTAATGGCACTAACAGAAAGTTTATAATTTTTGTGACCTAAAAGAAAAAAGAAATCACTAAAAAACTATAAGTATTTAATTCTAAGTAGAAATGAAAAAATAAATAGCAAAAAAGAAAAAAATCCTATAATATTTGTTATGACTAACTAAAATTACCAAATTGAGTATAATGATAAAACACAGTAATATTAAATAGCAGGAAAAATAATGACTCAAAACTCAATTTTTATAGTAAAGTTATTCATAAACTAGTGATTCACACAAATTTTAAAAAATTCAAATTTAAACTATTCAAATTTTAAAACTAATGGCACTAACAGAAAGTTTATAATTTTTGTGACCTAAGAAAAAAGAAATCATTGAAAAACTATAAGTATTTAGTTCTAAGTAGAAATGAAAAAATAAATAGCAAAAAAGATAAAAAATGCCACCTACTGGGCCAGCACGGCCTGAATACGACTAGAAACCCAACCATGGGCCAGGATTCAGGCCCGCAGCAGGCCCAATAGGCCCATAGGCATTGTAGTGTCCCGTTAGGCCCGTAAGCCTGCAGTTCAGAGGAGTTCGAAAGGGAACACAGAGCAGGGCTTATAAACAGGTGTGGGAGCTCTTCAGCTAGCGAGGTGAGACTAAAAATCCCACCGCACCGCGGCACATGCCATTGGTCTCGGGTAGACGCACGAACTGGGACCATAGGGGGGCATTGATACCGGTTCATGGCACAAACTGGTACGAATGCCTACCTATGGTCCCGATTCGTGCGACGAACCGGGACCAATGGCCTCTGCTTCCCGCCCTTTGGGCTGCCGAAATGAGACCTTTGGTCCCGGTTGGTAGCACAAACCGGGACCATAGGGGGCATTGGTACCGGTTCGTGCCACGAACCGAGACCAATGCTTCATGTATATATACCCACCACTTAGCGGTTTCAGTTTACATCGCCCATTTCCCCCCGACGCCGCCGAGCTCATCGCCGCCAGTGTCAGGACCCCGATTCCAAGTCACATCGATCTAGCCGGTAACACCTCATATCACTTTGCGGCCTCACGCACGGTATCCCACGGGTGTCGCCTTACCATGGCCCGGGGCCGTTTGCGCCTTTTGGCTCACGTATATGATAGTGTCGCTAGCATCCATATGACAGAGAACCCGGGCTAACATGGCTAGTCATGAACCCAAAGCGGCACAGACCTATGGAGACATGCATACATGAATCACATCGAGCTTGTCGGTCACCAGCGAGTGATTCTGGACTGTAGCACTGGGCTAACAGGACTTCGGGGAACCCGGGCTGTAGCAGGCTAGGCAGGACTCCGGATGTCACCGCGTGACATTTCCCCAAAGGGACAGACATAGGAACGACGTGAAACACATGCCGGCCAGTCAAGTGTCCTGAGCAGTAGTGCTGGGCTAGCAGGACTCCGGTGAACCGGGCTATAGCGGACTACCATGGCTCGAGGAACACTAGACTACATTTCCCCATAAGAAAGGCTGCCAAGGATAAACAACTAGATTGTCGGATCCCACTCATACCAAGCATTTCAGTCATACACACAATATGCCTGATATGAGTACATACAACATGGCATCACAACAAAACTCTACAACTCAAGTACTTTATTTAAAGGCTCCAGAGAGCCATACATAACATGTTCATACAGATAGGGGTCACATGACCCGACACTCAAGTCATACAATCATACAAGCACAAGCGGAAGCAACTAGTCTGAGTACAGACACTAGAAAGAAAGAAGGCTTCTCGAAGCCTGTCTATCTACATAGGGCCCTCCATGGCGGGATCACCACCTGGGTGGCTAGTCACTCGTCGACATCAAGGTCTACATAAAACCCATCGGAGGGGGCGGTGTTGTCATCTGAAAATAATAAATAAGCAAACATGAGTACAAGGTACTCAGCAAGACTTACAACAGAACTTACTATACATGCTCATTCTCAAGAAGGTGGTGAGGTTATTGCAGCAAGCCAGCTTTGACTCTTGGCTAAGCTATCCTACGGAACTCCACTAGTAAAATAGTTTTCGCACACGAGTCCACTACTCACCAACACAATACTCCACCGGGGATCCTCCCTCGTCATCCTACGAGAGGGCCATCCTCGATACTCACACTTATCTTGAGTCTTTTAGTAGTATCCATTAACTTGTCTATGAACTGTATAGGCAACCAAGTAGTCCTTTACCGCGGATGCGGCTATTCGAATAGTTTTATACCCTGCAGGGGTGTACTTCTTCATACACGCTTTCACCACTTTCCGCCGTTTACACGACATGTACTCGGCAACCTTCAAGCGGAAGCCCAGCGACGGTGTCGGCCATGGCCTACCTAAACACTTAAGTCTCTAGTCTAGGTTTATCGCCTATCCAGGTTCAATCCGCTGGGAGTCTAGCCGAGGTTTCCACATACGGCCTCGAACGATGTGAACAGGGTTCCCGAGACACCAAACGGGTGACTCGGTACACCGTGTCACGGTGTATCTACCGCAACATTGCCCACCCCTAGGGTCAGCGCTACGCACGGCCGCCAACACATAACCTTCAAACACCAGAAACTATTTGCAACTCCTGGACAGAGTACTAGGGTATTTAAGAAGCCGAGAGGGTCCATTGGTTTCGGGCCTAATGTACGGTAGTAACTGCATCTTAAATCACACATACATATCTCAGTTCTTATGGACGGTCTCAGTGAAACAACCCACCATGTACTCCTACATGGCCTCTCATCGATACCTTTACCAAAACATGTTCAACACATCCCTCACATTACCGACATAAACATTTCACTTTAGCTCATCACCCAGATGAACCAGACCTGACGCAACTCTAAGCATAGCAGGCATAGAAAGGTAGGAATCACATACATGGCTCAATCAACTCCTACACATGCTAGTGGGTTTCATCTAGTTACTGTGGCAATGACAGGTCATGTAGAGGATAAGGGTTCAACTACCGTAGCACACAGCAGTTTGAATCGCGTTGTCTTAATGCAGTAAACGAGAGCAGAGGCGAGAACATGGGTTTGTATCGGAATGATCAATGGGTTGCTTGCCTTTGTAGAGGTAGTAGGGTACTGCCCTTCAGACGGATACTCATGGTTATCCTCGGAGGCAGAACCTACCATGAAAAACACACCGAACATAATCAACACATGGCAATATGCAACAATATGATGCATGCTATGACATGGCAAAATGAAAGTGTCTTGGCCTAATGCAAGCTAAAACAGGAGGGGATGAACTCATTTGAATCAAAGATTCAAACATTAGCTCATTAAACATGGCCTTATTAGTGCATTACCTTATTCTGCTTAAACATCAAGGTTGACTTGTTTTTCATGGATGAAACCATTACAGATGGATAGATTGAATCTTTCTGATCATTTTTCATATATAAATCTTTGCATTTGGAGTTATGGTTGATTTTCTATGATTTTTGGAAGTTTTGACTATTTTCTGGAATTTCCTATTAAAGAATAAATCCAGTAATTGAATTAATGCGTCAGCACTGCATCACTGTGACGTCAGCGGGTCAAAGGCGCCAGCCCAGGTCAAACCTGACTGGTGGGCCCCATCTATCAGTCTCTCAGCTAACTAACAGAGTTAGTTAGTGTTTAGTTAGCACTAAACTAGGTTAGTTAGGCCCTGGGCCCACATGTCAGTGAGAGAGAGTTAGTTAACGAGGTCATTAACCTCTAATAGAGTGATTAGCTCTAATTAAAACTAATCTAATTTAGTTAGGAGCCGGCACCACCTATCAGTGACTCGGGCGGGGTCAAACTATGGTCAAACCCCTGGCCAGCGGGGTTAATCCCGCCGGTGTTGAGTCGCCGGCGAGGCCGAGACGGCGGAGAGCGTCGGAAACGCTGCTCCGGCCATGGTTCGATGCACGGGTGAGTGCTACGGGTAGCTGGAGGTGTGGCGCATCCATCGGTGGCGTTGGTTGGTGCTGGGATGGCCGGGAACGACAACGGCATCGAGCTGGGCGGTGGTTGGAGCTCGGCCGTTGGTGGTTTTGCTGCTGCAGTGAGCTAGCGGGGAAACGGATGCATTGGCGAGGCGCTACGAGGTGCGTTGAGTGCGTTAAGCACCGGCGCCTGACCAAATGGTCACGGGAGTGACACCGGCGTCGAGCTCGCGCGGCTGCGTGCTACGGTGAGCAAGGGGGCGGCGTCTACGGCGAGCAAATGAAGCAGAGAAGAGGGGGGTTCGGTAGAGGAGCTCACGGCGGTTGCAGAACGCGTCTCAGCGGGCTCGGGGGAGGTCGGACGTCGTCGGGGCGTTGCCGGCGATCTCGCGGACCGAGGAAGAAGAAGGCATCGGGGAGGTGCTTGGAGGCGTCCGGCGTCGCGTGAGTCGACGAGGAGGTCGAGGACGGCAGCGCGGAGCTAATGGGCTTGTCGGAGAGGCGAGGAGGTGGCTCTGGTGACAACTACGGCGAACAGCGGCGAGGATCGCGCTCGGCCATCGCGGGGGAGGGTGAGGGAGACGAGCGGGGGAGAGGGGAGGAGTGCAGGGAGGTGCTGGGCGTCTCCGTGGCGCTCGGATGGGGACGAGGAGGCAGCAGGAGGTGGAAGCAGGAGGTGATCGCGGGTGCACGCGCCGGCGACACGGCTCTGCCTACTGGCAGAGGTGGGTGACGACTGGCACAGGCTAGGTGGGCTGGGCCAGCACAGGTCAGGCCCAGGTGGGTTTCTCTCTCTCTCTCTCTCTCTCTCTCTCTTATTTGTTTTCTTTTTCTATTTATCTGCAACTGTTGGGCTTTATTAAAAATACCTAGACATCTTTAAAAATCCTGAAAATAATCAGGGGCTCTGTTTAGATTATTTCCAACAGCCCACACTTATTTCCAGAATTATTTTAGAATTTAAATTATTTTATAGAATTTAAATGCCCAAATTCAAATACTTATGATTTAATTCAGAAAATCCAGAATGTCCTAGAAAAGAGTGCACCATTTTTGCCAGGGGTTTTAGCCCAATCCAGAAATGATGAACTTTTTGTGGAGGGCATTTTGGGTTCATTGAAAATAATTTTAGTAAACCCTAGTTGTTTCCAGGGGGGCTGGGGGTTCTGTCTTCCCCATTTCAAATTTAAGAGGAATTTAAACATGATGCACACTCTAATGCTTGAACTAACTAGGGTGTGACAGCCAGGCTGCCTCGCCGTCGCCGCCCACGCCGTTGCCCCTGCCCCGCCCCCGAGCCCACGCCGATGCCGTCCGCCGCCCACGCCGTTGCCATCCGCCGCCCCCGAGCATGCCCTGCCGCACCCCCTACGCCCCCGAGCCCGTCGTCCACCCCCGAGCATGCCCTGCCTCGCCATCGTCGCCGCGCGCACCCCGCCGTCGCCCTCGCCGACCCCGAGCCTGTCCTCGTCGCCGTCGCCCCCGACACCAGCCGCCCGCGTCTCCTCCCCGATCCCCGCCGGGAGAGGTAGCTACCGCCCCATCCTCCCCCTTCCTTCCTTCCCCTGCTCCTTTGCAAAATATTGATATGATGAAATTTTTGTTCATATATACTGTAGAGTTGGGGAGAATATAGCTCCTTTGCAAAATATTGATATGATGAATTTGATATGATGAATGAGGGGGGTCATGTATATGTATGTATGTGTGTATGTATATGTAAATATTGATATGATGAAATTTTTGTTCATATATACTGTAGATGTATGTATGATGAATTTTGATATTTTTTGTTCATATATAATGTAGATGTCTATGTATGTATGGAATGATATCGATGGATGTATGTATATAGAACATTCGTAGAAAATATGACAAATCTGATATGACCAATGTCCCCCTCCGGTTCACTCGGGAACACTAACTCTCTCGGAGAAAAAAAGTTATCAGGGAGAAAAAAAGTTCTAGGATCGCCAAGGGGTCCAGAGGGGGTCGAGGGTCGCCGAGGGGTCGACAGTCGAGAGGGGGTCGACGGTCGCCGAGGGGTCGAGGGTCAAGAGGGGGTCTAGGGTCGCCGAGGGTTCGAGGGTCGTCGAACATGAGAGGAAGAAGAGGATAAAAAAAAGAGGAAGAAGAAAAAAAAGAGGAGAAGAAAGAATAGAGGAGAAAAAGAATAGAGGAGTCTTCTCCTCTATTCTTTCTTCTCCTCTTTCTTCTTCTTCTTCCTCTTTTTTTATCGGGAACGAGGGTCGTCGAGGGTCACCGAGCGGTAGAGGAAACCCTAAATAGCAAGTATCGTCGGTGTGAGATACATGTGGCCGTCGGTGTCGGACACTACATCCACGTCCCACAAGTGACGCGGGCGTCGACGCCCACGTCACTTGTGGGACGTAGATGTAGTGTTCAACGCCGACGCCACACGTATATATGTTCTCTCTCTCTGTGTGTGTGTATATATATGTTCATGTATATATGCAAAAGATAGATTTTTAGAAAAAATAGTATTTTTTTCTGTTCATAGATTTTTTGGTGATATTGATTATTGTAAATATGCAAATGTTTGTATATTCATATGAACAATGAATTAGGCAAAACCTTTACTTTTTTCTAAAATTTCTATTTGAACATTATTTAAAAAAAACAAGCAATACTACTTCATGTATTTTTAAGAAGGAAGAAGAAGAAAAAGAATGAGAGGAAAAAGGAAATAAGAAGAGGAAGAAAGGAGAAGAAGAGGGGAGAGGAAGACGAGGAGAAATAAATAAGAAGAAAAAAGAAGAAAAAGAAGAGGAGAAGAAGAAAGGAATAGAGGATAAGAAGAGAAAATAGAATATATTCTATTTTTTCTTCTTCTCCTCTATTCCTTTCTTCTTCTCCTCTTTTTTTTCTTTTTTTTCTTCGACACATGGGGGGGGGGGGTCGATATACCCCCTCCCGATAACTTCAACATGAGGGGGGGGTCGATATACCCCTCCCCGATAATATTATTTTCCCATGTACGTATGTCGTGTCGATATAAACTCTCGATAACTTCAACACGTGGGGGGGGTCGATATACCCCCTCCCAATAACTTCAACACATGGGGGGGGGTCGATATACCCCCTCCCCGATAATATTATTTTCCCATGTACGTATGTCATCGTTGTCGATATACCCCAAACCCTTGAAGCGTTGTCGAGGCCACCCCAAACCCTAGAGAAGCAGCGTCGAGGGCACTAATTAATATTAGTTCTACGTTTGCCACTAATATATCCATCTGTCATGTTTGAATAATAATTTCCATGTTGTAAATATTTGTAGAAACTATGGACACCTCCCGAGACGAAGTACAAGAAGAGTTGTTGGGGGACATAATCGCACGAGGAAATGATGCCGTCTGCTCGTTGTTTCTCAACGACACCGATGGTCTGGAAGCAGCTAGCTATGATTAGTGATGGCTCCGGTGACCCAATGCCGGTGCAAGAAGGAGACCGTGAGGACGGCTCCGGTGACCCAATGCCGGTGCAAGAAGGAGACTGTGATGATGGCTCCGGTGACCGAACCGAGTCCGGCCAGGTATATATATTAGTTAAGCCTGTGCTGACTAGCTAATTGATGCATTTATTGTTTTGGTATGTACACATATTAATTAAGTCTTTATTCTTTTTTCTAGCCCTCCGGATCGAGCACAACTTCGGTAAAGAGACGAGGCCCGAAGAAAAAGTTGAGCTCAGATGAAAGGTTTGAGATCATAGCAATCGCGCCCGACGGCCAACCGATTGAATCCATCCGGACAAAGAACACATTTGTTGCTCAGTGCGGGGTTCTGGTTAGGGACAAGATCCCGATCAGCATCCAGCAATGGTTAAAGTCGGCTACAGAAGATCCTGAGGTGTCTTATGTCAATGATATGCAGAAAAATGATCTTTGGACTGAGTTGAAGTCAAATTTCATCCTACCGCCAGAGGATGATCCGGAGAAGCCAGTTAAAGAGCAATTAATCAAGTCTTTTGCTCTTAAGAGGATGGCAGACCTATTCAGGAGGTGGAAGAAAGAGCTGAATAAGTTTGTCGATAAAAAAGAGACACCAGAATTCAAGGGCAGATATGAGAAGATCAGAGATCACTGGCCCGCATTTGTGGCCCACAAGACATCGGAAAAGAGTAAGAAGATGTCGGCGACAAACAAGCAAAATGCTGCGAAGAAGAAGCATCACCATCGCACGGGGTCAGGTGGCTACCTCGTAGCCCGGCCTAAGTGGGCCAAGGCTGAGAATGATCTGGTTGATAAAGGGATCGAACCAGTGACAATTAACTGGCCAGACCGTGGCCGGACTTGGTTCTTCGGGGCTGGCGGAACCTTGGACCCTGTATCAGGGAAGTGCATTTGGACGGACGAGCAATTGGAAATACCAGTCAAGAGGCTTCAGCACTATACCGAAGCAGCGCAGCAAGGGACGTTCGTTCCAGATAGAGAGAACGACGAGCTCACAATGGCCCTCGGGAATCCTGAGCACCCTGGACGGACACGAGGCACGCCAGGCTCCATTCCGTGGAAGGCTGGGTTTCCGGATGCAGGCGGTTACAAATGCCATGAGAGGAGGAAGAAAGTGGAGCAGACCCAACTGCAGGCGCTGCACGCTAGGGTACAATCAATAGAGGAACGAGAAGCAAATCACAGCAAACGAACTACTGAAGCTTCCCCCGAAGCTACCCCGCCATCTCAGCGGAGAAGCAGTGTGGCTTCCACCGAGCTACTTCAGCCAGAGCATGTCTTGACGGCTCCTGCTAGCTATCCCATGGATGCTATCACGGAGTCTCAAAATTGCCACCTTATGACGCAATGGATTAATATGAAGGTCAAGGCGGCTGTTGGCTCTGTTTTTCCTACTGAACCCGGTGCAACTTTTCACTGCCGGCCGATTCCAGAAGGATTTGAGGACCTCCAGCTTGACCACCCTACCGGTGAAGGGAGACTCGGCTGGGTTCTGCTCTGAAGACTCCATGCCTATGGCGGAAGGAGCTCATCAACCTTCCAAACTGGACGCCTCCGCCTCCTCCTCTTCCTCCTCCGGCGAGTCAGGGCACTCCGCCTCCTCCACCGCCTCCTCCTCCAACGAGTGACGATCAGGGCACACGGCCGGCTCCTTCTCCGGCGCGTGGCGGCACTCCGCCTCCTTCTCCGCCTGCGCCGGTGCGCCCGAGCAGCCAGCCTCCTCCTTCTCCGCCTCGTCAGCAAGGGCGGAAGAGACCCGCCGCCGCTCCGGCTGCTCCGGCGCGTCGTAGTCCTTCTCCTCCGCCTTGTAAGCAAGTAAAGAAGACAACCGCTCCGTCTGCTCTGCCGGCGTCTAGCACTACAGCCGGAGGCGGGAGGACATACAGATTCGGTCCTTCTCTAAAGACTCCAGAGATGTTACCATATGAGATGACCCCAGAGGAGAATGCGAAGATCGTGCGAACCGAAGTGAAGGACTGGTTTCAAGGGTTGAAAGCACAGAGACATCCACCTCCGAAGGAGAAGGTAGATCCGGTGAAAGCGAAGCGCACTCTGGCTGCCCCGACAAAACCGCCCAAGTCTCCGCCGAAAGGCAACTATGAGCGCATTATTGGAAATGCATTTGCCAAAGCGGAGCGGTCGGGAAGTACTGTCAGTGATCAAAGGATGAAAGAACGACTAGCTGGGAAACAAATTTCCTAGCTCGGCAAAAAAGCAAAGCAATTGTGCCCCCCGCTCAAGGTGCCTAGCGACATCGTCGCTATTGATCCGAGGATGGTGCCCGGTTATAGCAATCTTGGAGATTACCTGCCCGATGATGTACATTATGATTTCTTGGAGGTGCAGATACAAAGATACGAGTACGGGAAGCCTCTCGTCAGAGATGAAAGATCTCTATCAACGATGATGCGAAGATTGCATGATTGGTACTTGAAAATCTGCAGAGAGTCTGGGGGGAGGAATACTTTGTATGTGAGAGTTAAAAAGGAGCATGACCTCATTGGAATTGAACTGTTGCCTGTTCCATTTGAGGAGTTCTTTTAGTTTTTCAATCAATTGGCCCTCGATAAAGCAACGGTCACCTGCTACTGTCTGTAAGTAGTACTACTTCTGTCATTAAGTCTCTCTATATAGCTCAGCTCTTCCATTGCATGTATTTATAATTATCCTCACTATATTATGCAGATTGAAGATCGCCGAATTGAAGAAAAGACAAGTCGGTGATATTGGGTTCATTAACACAAATCTCATAGATGCAACTGAGGTTAAATTTCATGCCGCAGATACCGAGGCCAACTTGCTACGATCGTTGGTAATAAATGAAAACAAAGATATAATACTCTTTCCTTACAACTTCAAGTGAGTGTTACTATCTTGTGCATATTCGGTTTCCCTTATATATTAGTCAAGGTTATATTAATGTAATTGATGAGTTATGCATGCGTGCGCAGGTTCCACTATATTCTCCTAGAGATTAAGCTTGAGCAGGGAGTTGTAACTGTCTTGGACTCTAAACGAAAAGATCCCCATGAGTATGCGGACATGACTCAAATTCTCAAGAAGTAAGTTAAATCGATCATTATCCACCATATCAGCAACTTTGTTCATTTCCGATATCAAGTAATTATTTTATTTGTCTGGCAGGGTTTGGAGAAAATTCACCAAAAAAGCTCCGGGACTACCGAAGAAGCTGGAATTTAGACACCCGAAAGTAAGTACTATAGTAGCATGTTCCGCACATCTCCTAGTGATTCAAGCGCTAGTTTCATCAATACCATTTGGCATTCTTGCTTATCAGTTTGATTGACCTCTATTTCTTGTAAAGTGGTTGTGGCATATCCCCGGTCAACCAATCCTACCTAAAGCAGCGCTAGGGGCCAGATTCGGCCATCTAAGGAGACTTCATGACAATGTGCTACGGATAGAGAAAGGCCTCATCGCCTCAAAAAATCCAGGATACCCACTCTACGTGGTTAACGTGCTGCGACAATTGTCGTACGTCGACACATTCCCCGCGGAGAAGTTCTTCCTTCGATTCGATTACATCTTCGACATGTTTCACTTGAAGAAGCTGGATTTTACGTTTGTCCGCCTTTATGCCTTGCACGTGAACTACCTCATCGGGGTTGAGCAGATACCTCTTATCTGTGTCGCTGACCCATACTTCATGCATGAGGTCTTCTTGGGAGTCTGCGCAGAGCACCGTGAATACGCGAGGGAATACATCGCCAATTTCATGCTCGCCAATAAGGACAAGGAGGCGATTCTCGTGCCTTATCATCCCTTGTAAGTCATCCGCGCAGATATCCTTCCTTTGATTTCAATCATTCATTTGCACAGTGGAGGCTAATTAATTTGAGGTGTACTTATTTTGCGCAGTGGCGGACGAGCCGTCCTCATCATCCTCTACCCTTGATACTCCCACACTCTTTACTTGGACTCGTCGAAGAACATTAACAAAAAGGATTACACCCACAGCAAGTCTGTTCTCGACAATGCTATGTTTTACTACAGCACACGGGGTGGAGAGGTCAAGGACAAGAAGAAAAGGGATGACAGGCCCGCCTCCGGCCACAAGACCGACTTCTGCTACATCCAGCAACCGAGTGATTCTCTTAATGATGGATTCTATGTCCTACACCACATGCTGGAGTACAGACGAGATCACCAGAACCTTCGCATGTCACCTAGATCCAGCAATGCCCATATTCTGCAATGGGCAAAGAACTTAGGAGATATCGAGGATCATCGACTTCGAGCTGAGTTCTATCACATCCAGCACGAACTTGCCCAAATCATCATGAAGGAGGTCGTCGAAAAACAGGGATGTTCTACGAAGAAGGAAAAATGTCGCGGGAAGACGTCCGGACACGCGTAGCCACTCAGCGTCTGCACCTGAAGCCTTTCACTAAGATCGGGGACTATCTCCCTGACTTGGATGGATGGCATGACATGGAGTGATTGTCGATGACAATGTGTCCGCTTAGTCCATACTATCTGTATGACGAAACTTTGAGTTATGCACGACAAAACTTTATTTGTGATGTAATTAAACCGTCCTCCTCGACTAGCGAAGATCACTCTAGTTAGGGCATTTTGGGTACGATGAACTTTGTTATTTATGCTTATGATATGTTGCTTCTATTTTTGCCAAGTATGTCTCTTTCTGTTGCTCAACTATATATGTTGCATATCATCGACTCATGTGACGATGCAGGTGTATAGATCAGCGATGGCGAAGAAGTGCTACGCCAGGAGTATACGACGAGTGGACGGAATGTCAGGCCCAGGTGTACCGGTTTCCGGTTTCCGAGCGACAGCCAGTAGTTAGTTTAGGTTCACGCTAATGCGAGAGAGGGATACGAACTCATGTACTGCATAGTTTCGCTCTCACTCAAAGTGATATCTCTTCTCGCGTATATCATTGTTTAGATGGATGATGATGTAGTTGCAAGTAATCGAGACTTGTATTGCTATTTTCGAGATGATGACGAGAGACCACTTTGTGTTGGATGATGATTATGATGATGACATGATTTGATGAGACTATTTGTATGTATATGCTATGATTACATTTGTATGTGTATGATATGCTAAAGATTATTGTCTAAAGCCTATTCAAATACAAAACAAATATGCAGAAAAAAACAAAAACTAATAAAACTAGCAGTAGCGAGGGGAACAAAGTTAGCAGTAGCGCTCCCTTACCAGTAGCGCTTCCTGCTAAAAAGCGCTGCAGATATTAGCAGCAGCGCTCTGCACTAAAGCGCGCTACTGCTAGCCATGTACAATAGTAGTGTGGGACGACAGGTGCTACTGCTACACGTTAGCTGTAGCGCCTTATCAGTAGCGCATTGTCCCGTGCTACTGATAGGGAAAATACCCACGCTACTGGTAGGGTTTTCCCTAGTAGTGTGAGGGAAATTTGCTACTGTCCTACAAACCTCTGCACTTGGAGGCCCAACAACGTCTACAAGAAGAAGGTTGTGTAGTAGACATCAGATGCAAATGGGTATTCAAGAGAAGCTTAGGCCTGATGGTACTATTGAAAAGTACAAGGCTCGGCTCGTGGCTAAGGGTTATACCCAAAAGGAAGGGGAATACTTCTTTGGTACTTACTCACCTATGGCTCGACTGACCACTATTCGAGTTCTACTTCACTAGCTGCCTCACATGGTCTTCTCGTTCATCAAATGGATGTTAAGACTGCTTTCCTAAATGGAGAGTTGGACGAGGAAATTTATATGAAACAACCAGATGGGTTTGTACTAGATGGTCAGGAAGGAAAAGTGTGCAAGTTGCTGAAGTCTTTGTATGGACTCAAGCAAGCACCCAAACAGTGGCATGAGAAGTTTGAAAGAACTTTAATAGCTGCAAGCTTTGTTGTAAACGAAGCTGAAACCTATCGCCATGGTGGGAGCGAGGGAGTTATCCTTTGCTTGTATGTTGATGACATACTGATTTTCAGAACAAATCTGAATGTTATTAAGGAGGTCAAGGATTTCCTATCTCGCTGCTTTGAGATGAAGGATTTAGGAGTGGTTGATGTCATTCTGAACATCAAGTTGTTGAGAGAAGATGATGGTGGGATTACATTGCTTCAATCTCACTATGTGGAAAAGATCTTGAGTCGCTTTGGCTATAGTGAATGCAAGCCCTCTCCAACACCATATGATGCGAGTGTGTTACTTCGAAAGAATTGAAGAATTGCTAGAGATCAATTGAAATATTCTCAGATTATTGTCTCGCTTATGTACTTAGCCAGTGCTACAAGACCTGACATCTCTTTTGCTGTTAGCAAATTGAGTCGGTTTTTCTCAAAACTAGGAAATGTGCATTGGAAAGTGATACGTCTCCAACGTATCTATAATTTTTGATTGTTCCATGCTATTATATTATCTGTTTTGGATGTTAATGGGATTTATTTTACACTTCTATATTATTTTTGGGACTAACCTACTAACCCAAGGCCCAGTGCAAATTGCTGTTTTTTTGCCTATTTTAGTGTTTCACAGAAAAGGAATATCAAACGGAATGAAACCTTCGGGAGCATGATTTTTGGAACAAACGTAATCCATAGGACTTGGAGTGGACGTCAAGCAACCAACGAGGTGGCCACGAGGTAGGGGGGCGCCCTCCCTCTCGTGGGCCCCTCATGGCTCCACCGACCTACTTCTTCCTCCTATATATATCCATATACCCCGAAAACATCCAGGAGCACCACGAAACCCTATTTCCACTGCCGAAACCTTCTGTACCCCCATCTTGGGGCCTTTTCCAGAGCTCCACCGGAGGGGCATCGATCACAGAGGGCCTCTACATCAACTCCATGGCCCCTCCGATGATGTGTGAGTAGTTTACTTCAGACCTTCGGGTCCATAGCTATTAGCTAGATGGCTTCTTCTCTCTCTTTGAATCTCAATACAAAGTTCTCCTTGATCTTCTTGGAGATCTATTCAATGTAACTCTTTTCGCGGTGTGTTTATCGAGATCCGATGAATTGTGGGTTTATGATCAAGTCTATCTATGAACAATATTTGATTATTCTTTGAAATCTTTTATGTATGATTGGTTATCTTTGCAAGTCTCTTCGAATTATCAATTTGGTTTGGCCTACTAGATTGATCTTCCTTGCAATGGGAGAACTGCTTAGCTTTGGGTCCAATCTTGCGGTGCTGGATCCCAGTGATAGAAAGGGAAATGACACGTATTGTATTGTTGCCATCGAGGATAAAAAGATGGGGTTTATATCATATTGCTTGAGTTTATCCCTCTACATCATGTCATCTTACCTAATGCGTTACTATGTTCTTACACTACTAGGGAAAAGCCTAGCAGCAGCGCGGGTTTTCGGCCTTTTAGTAGCGCGGGGGCCGACGCTACTAATAAGGCGCTACAGCTAACATATAGCAGTAGCGCTGGTCCACCCGCGCTACTGCTACACAAGTGTTGCAGCAGCGTGCTTAAAGGAACCTCGTTGCTGCTAATAGCTATAGCGCGCTTCCCCTGTGCGCGCTACTGCTACAACCGCGCTGCTGCTAACTTTTCTCCACTCGCTACTGCTAATTTTAGTTGTTTTTTGTTTTTTTCGGCATATTTGTTTTGTATTTGAACAGGCTTTATAGAAGAATCTTTAGCACATACAAATGTCATCATGATACACATACAAATGCCTGCGAGACCACAAATGTAATCATAGCATATACATACAAATAGTCTCGTCATAATCATCATCCAACACAAAGTGGTATCTTGTCATCATCTCGAAAATAGCGATACATGCAAGTCTCGAATACTTGCAACTACAACGTCATCCATCTAAACAAAGGTATACGCAAGAAGAGCTATCACTATGAGTGAGAGCGGAACTATGCAGTACATGAGATGGCGGTTACGAGTCCTCTCTCGCGCTAGCGTGAACCTCAAGTAACTAGCTTCTCCTTCTTGTCTGCTTTTGAAGCCTTTATGGCTGGCGTTCGAGAACCCATTCACTTGCGCCTGACACTCATGCCACTCGTTGTACACCCCCGGAACCTTCCCTTTGTACACGACATAGCAGTTCCATCTCGCCATCAAGAAACTAGGTACCTGTTAGAGATGCATGTTCATGAAGAGGATGTACAATCATATATATGCAACAAAATATACTAGAGAACACCAAAAAAGAAAGGGTTAGCAACTAGATGCAACATACAGTATGCAAAGTAATTAACTAGAGGTACGCAGGTCATCGTACGCAAACTAACAAAGTAGCGTTACGCAAGTTCAGCAGGGATCGTGGACATCACAAAGTTGCATCGCTACAAATAGTATACAAGTTCAACCGACACATATCATCATCACCGGCATCATAAATCACTAGAAGTTCCATCCTTCCGTATCATCGAGGATGGACCCTAGCTTCTTGAACGGCGTGAGGTCTAGACGTTGCATGCCTATGCGAGTTCGGACGTCAGCTCGAGATATAGGGCCATGGTGGAACATCCCCTTCTCATCGACGACTTCTTTCATGATGATCGTCGCAATGTCACTTTGGATGCGAAAGAAGTCATCTCTAAGTTTATAATCCGCTTCTCCATGAGATTCTAGCCACTTGTGGATATGATCATCATTTCTGCTTCTCATGTGAAGCTTTTGGTGATCCGTGTTGAACTGAATCATGAGATGGAGGATGTACAATCCATCCTTCTTGCTTGGTTTTGGGACTTGGATGCAGGAGAAGTTAGTTTTATGTGTGAAACCCATCTTCTTGTTCCTTTGTTTCCTGATCTGCATGTGGCCACCTCTAAAGCTGAAGCCTTGGAGAGCATCATCTAGAATATTCATTATGTGGGTGTAGTCTTTTTTCTCGTAGTCTCTGGAAGGGTCAAAATACACGGCGTGGGAGACTTGCGGATAAAGAACGATAAGGACGGCGCGCCCGTTGCTGCGGGGAAAAGACACCTCAAATTATTCCCCATAGAGAGAGAAGGAATGATTGAAATGTATGAAAGGGTTGTTCGAAACTGACTTACTTTGGATGATAAGGCACGAGGACACTTTCCTGGTCCTTATTCTGTACCATGAAGTTTTGGAGGTAGTCCCTAGCAGTTTCACGCTCAAAGTCGCCGAGACTCAAGAAAGACTCGTGCATGTAGTACGGATCCGCCACACAGATTTGCGAGACTTCTTCACTGTTCATGACAGAGCTCATATGTAGCGCAAAAAGGCGGACGATTGTAAAATCGAACCGCCTTGTCAGAAACATCTCAAAGATATGGTCAAACCGCAGGAAGAACACCTCCGCGGGCCGTCTCTCGACGTAGCACTTCCCCTCAGGCACACGAGCCGCGTATGTCGGATATCCTGGATCCTTTGAGGCTAGTAAGCTTTTCTCAGTCGATAGCACATGGTCGTGCAGTCTCCTGAGATACCCTGATAGTGCCTGCAGCGGTTTCGGCGATAGCATCGGCTCGCCCGTGAGATGGAACATGGCCGCACCTTTCATGGGTGCACGCTCTTTAGAATGCATCGTTTGGCTGCTATGTGCTCTGGCTTGTTTGGAGGCAACTATCTTCCCCGATCTCTTTCTCTCCTTTTTCTTGGGCACACCTTCTAGACCCTTCCTTAACCCCTGCCCCAGTGTTCCCGGGCTAAGTACTGTACGACCCTCGCGCTGGGATAGTTGAGCCTATGTTGAGGCGGCATCTTCAGGCGTGTCCTGTGAGGATTTCATGAAGAGAGACCTTTTGCAATCCCTGCTACGACCTTCCTGCCCGGGCATATCATCCATATCCTCATTAGCAAGCTGATAGCCCGATTCGTCATATGGTTGACTCATCAATTCTATGTCACAGTCATACACGTTTGTATTGAGGAAATCCATAGGGTCGACCTCCGTCTCATCATCCATTCTCTGTTCTACAGGACAAATTACATCAGGCAGCACTATTGCACCCCCTTCATCATGCCGTCCGCCGCTCTCACCCGGCACTACAGGAGCTGGTAATTGTGTAGGCGGGGTGGTGGTCTCCACACATGCTCGTTGATGTGTGGTTATTGGTGTGCTCTCGGCCGGCTCCAGACGAATAAGATTCTTCGGCCATAGCAGCACCCAACCCTTGCAGCTTCCAATCTGCGGTGGGGTCTCGTCGTCCGCTCCCACATGCTGTACTGGAGGAGGCAAATCCTCGTGCCCCGATTTCACACTGGACAAGCTAACCCTGAAGTGCCCAGCAGGGATCGGCTGGTTGTGGAACGTGGGTTGCAAGGGGTCCATTATCGTCCCCTTTCCCACGTCCACCTTCTGGCCTTTGATCAAGTAGAGTATGGTGCACGGGGTTTCTTTCGCCTGCAAACACATATGTCTGTGGCGTAAAACATCCGAAAGGCAATAAAAATGGAATATTATATATATATATATATATATATATATATATATGGTGGTGCAACATGTAATTACCGTGATGGCGTCGAGCTCAGCCAAAGACGAAGGCCCACCGAGCGCGCCAGAGACTGAGGACGGGCTGCTATGAGCGGGAGCGGCTGCGAGAGGAGGCCCAGTTGCGAGGGCAAGTGATGGTGCGATGATGTTGTTGTTCATGGAGTTGCTCCTGTTGAAACTGGGCAACGGGAAATCATGTACCGTCTTGTCTGGATTTTCCTTCGTCCAGTTGATGATAACTGGAACCAAGTTAGTAGCGAAATCATTTATGCAGGCAGTTACAGCTGCATTGACTGCCTGCTGTAACAACTCATATTTGTCCTCGGCTGCTTTTTTCGCGTCCTCAGCTGCTTTTTTCCCGACCGCGAGCTTCACCTTCGCGTCGATGTCCGCCTGACTAAACTTCTTTTTCTGCTTCTTGGCCTCCGGGCCCTCGTTGTAAAACACCTTCCACGTGGCGCGATCTCCAGCGCCGTGCACACGACCATATTGCGGCCGCTGGCCCAAAGGGAGTCCCTTAAGTTCGTTCAAGGCCCGGTTGACAGGGGTGTCCCACTTGGGCCTCATCGGAGAAGTAGGGTTTTCGGCTGCAAGCTGGTGTTGCTTCTCTAGTAGTCTAATCAATTTCCTCGTGATCTTGTCCGTGTAAAAAACCTTTTTCTCCTTGTCCCACACTTGTAGCGGGCCCTGATGAAGTCATGCTCCAAGGGGTTGGTGAACTTCGCGAAGGGGTCTGGGAGACCCACGGCTTCACGTTCCGCATCCTCCTTATCCCATATGGGCCTTTTATCGAGGTAGCCACGGCTTCCGAGGCGATGCTTCCCCGTGTTCCTTTGCTGAAGGCTCTTGAATTTCACAGCCTTAGCCTTGGCGTCCTCGGTAGTGCAAGTGTCCTTAAACTTTTCGAACTCCTCTTCCGTAAGTGTCGGATTTTCCTCCAGAATCTTGGACAGGGGTTCCTCAGCCTCAATAGATCGTTTCACCCTCGATTTCCAGGAGGCCAAATCATTGCTGAACATGCCCATGGCGTGATTGTTAATCTTTTTCATCTTCGGATCATCCCACGGTTGTTCTATGTTATCATCCCAATTGGGGAACTTGAATCTCTTGTGCAACTTCGTTAGGAGCAACTGCGTCAAATGTTCTTTACTCCTTAAGTCATCGTCATTGATGCTCGCGCATTCCCGTAGGATGCATCCTACTTGGTTCCCATAGCACTCGCGAGGTTCTTCCGGCTCTAACGGCTCAAACTTGCCAGGTGCCATCTTTGTGATCACAAGTCGTCCAATCCCTAGTTTGTTAGGTTGTCGTATCCTCTGCTTCTTATGCCTCTTTTCGGTACCGGCATCGGCGCCGGTATCTTCCCCGGCGGTACCTTCCCCACCGGTCTCGGCGCCTCCATCGGTGCCGGCGCCGTCGGTGTCGGTGTCGGCGTCAGTACCATCATCGAGGCGGACATGCAAACCTTGCTTAGCAGCCAAAAAGTCGAGGTAGTCTTGTTCACCCTCATAATCCATCTCATCTGCATCTTGGTCAGAAGGCCCAGTTTCTTCGTTGTTCGACATGTTTCCTATGATTAAGGGTCCTCATTTATTTCTAAAAGTATGAATAAATGATAAATGAGATAAAAAAGAAATCTATGTGCCGGCACTCGATATGCCAACTATGTAGCACAAATCATGCCTTTATTCACAGGAAATTTTGGCATGACCTTTGCTAAAAAATGGACATATCAAGCACCTGAAATTCATCGAAACGGAAATGAATCAACATTCCGGCGTAACATAGGCAACTCGGATCATTTACGAAAACATGACATGTCCAAAACATGACATATCCACATATCACATGTCCAGTTCAAATTTGCATATAAATTCAGAAAATTTTGAAACCTATCTAAATTCATAACTAAATAGATAACCTAATTAACATAACTAAAACCTAAGTAAATTAACCCTAGCTAGCAGAGAGAGAGAGAGGGGGTGGTTTACAGAGGGTGCAGGGCGAGGAGGCAGGCCCGACGATGGCCGAGGTTGGGAGGGAGGAAGTAGAGGAGGGAGGCGAGTGCCGACGGGTCGGGGGCGAGCGCCGGGGGCGAGCACGCCTGGGTCCGGGCGGCGGGGTCGGGGGCGAGCGTGCCGGGGTTGGGCGCGGCAGGGTCGGGGGCGGCGGGGTCGGGGGCGAGCGCGTCGGGGTCGGGGGCGAGCGCACCGAGGTCGGGGGAGGGCGCGGCGGTGCGACGGGGCCAGGGAAGAGAGAGTGGGGATTTGGGGGAAAAGAGGCGGGATGAAGCAGGGAGAGGGAGAATTTTGGGTTAAGTGGACATAGCAGTAGCGCGTTTACACGAAACGCGCTACTACTATTACGAGCAGCTATAGCGATTTTCTGCAGAAACCGCTACTGCTACCTTGACTAGCTGTAGCTCTTTTTCACTAAAGCACTACTGCTATAACCAGTTTCCCTTTTTTCTTTTCCTCAGCATAATAGGAACATATATATTACATTATTGGACCCTTGCATAATAATGGCTAAGTGCGTATACAAAATAGGAACATATATATATTACATCATTGGACCCATGCATAATAATGGCTAATTAAGTGTGTATACAAAATAGGAACATATATTTCCATTTTGCAAAAGCATGAAATATTAATCACACCTCTATCTCGAGATCGAGCACACGGTGGAGATGATGATAGGGAGGTCAAAAGTGCACAAAGCTCTTCTTGACAAAGAAAGATCTAGTTAGGGGGCAAATAGGTCACTTAACTAAATGCTACATCTACCTAGCTAGCTAATTTGGGAGGAGACAACTTCAACTAGTGGAGGGGGAGGAAAAAGAGAAAGGAGATGAATTAATCGAGGTGGTGTAGTTATAGCTAGGAGTAATGAAGAGAGAGAAAGGTAGGTAGAAGAGGGAGAGTAATGGGAGGAGAAGTATTGAGGAAGAAGAAGAGTGAGAGAGGGAGGATGTGGGAGGTAGGGGAAAGGGAGGAGAGGAGATGGGGAGGGGAGGTGGAAAAGGTGGTGGGTGCTGCGTCTTAGCAGTAGCGCGGGAGAGAAAGCACGCTGCTGCTAAGAGCGTAGCAACAGCGCGCTTTCCTGTCACGCGCTACTGCTAAATGGGCCAACCCTGTGCACAATTTCAAAATTAGCAGCAGCGAGGTGACAAAAAAGCGCGCTGCTACTATGGCATTAGCAGCAGCGCGCTCCCTGGCGCCGCGCTACTGGTAAACTTATGTCGTTGTGTACTGTCGGTGGATTTTTGTAGCAGCGCGGTTTAAGAGTCACGCGCTACTGCTACGTTTGCACCAGTAGCGAGCTTTCCGTAGCAGCGCTGCTCCTACTTAGCAGCAGCGCCTGTTTTTATGCCGCGCTGCTGCTAAGATTCTGTGTATAAGGTTTTCCCTAGTAGTGTTATGAACTTAATACTCAAGATGCATGGTGGATAGCGATCGATGTGTGGAGTAATAGTAGTAGATGCAGGCAGGAGTCGGTCTACTTGTCACAGACGTGATGCCTATATACATGATCATGCCTAGAAATTCTCATAATTATTCGCTTTTCTATCAATTGCTCGATAGTAATTTGTTCACCCACCGTAATACTTATGCTATCTTGAGAGAAGCCACTAGTGAAACCTATGGCCCCGGGTCTATTCTCCTTTATATTAATCTACTGTCTATAGCTATTTTCTATTACCGTTTATTTTGCAATATTTATTTTTCAATCTATATCATAAAAATACCAAAAATATTTATCTTATCATTATTATCTCTATCAGATCTCACTCTCGTAAGTGACCGTGAAGGGATTGACAACCCCTTTATCGCGTTGGTTGCGAGGTTCTTATTTGTTTGTGTAGGTACGAGGGACTTGAGTGTAGTCTCCTACTGGATTGATACCTTGGTTCTCAAAAACTGAGGGAAATACTTACACTACTTTGCTGCATCACCCTTTCCTCCTCAAGGGAAAACCAACGTAGTGCCCAAGAGGTAGCAAGAAGGATTTCTGGTGCCGTTGCCGGGGAGATTTGCACCAAGTCAAGTCGAGGTTTGATCTCCCGAAAACTAGCCATTTCTGGCGCCGTTGCCAGGGAGATCTACACACAAGTCAAGACATACCAAGTACCCATCAAAAAATCTTATCCCTGCATTACATTATTTGCCATTTGCCTCCCGTTTTCCTCTCCCCCACTTCACCTTTGCTATTTTATTCGCCCTGTTTTTCTGCTCCCCTCTTTTTCCGTTCGCCTCTTTTTCGCTCGCTTCTTGTGTGCTTGTGTGTTGGATTGTTTGTCACGATGCCTCAAGATAATACTAAATTGTGTGACTTTTCTAATACCAACAATAATGATTTTATTAGCACTCCGATTGCTCCTCTTACCGATGCTGAAGCTTGTGAAATTAATACTGCTTTGCTGAATCTTGTCATGAAGTCCCGTTTTCCGGCCTTCCTAGCGAAGATGCCGCTACACATCTAAACAACTTTGTTGATTTGTGTGATATGCAAAAGAAGAAAGATGTGGATAATGATATTTTTAAATTGAAGCTATTCCTGTTTTTTGCTTAGAGATCGTGCTAAAATTTGGTTTTCGTCTTTGCCTAAAAATAGTATTAATTCATGGAATAACTGCAAAGATGCTTTTATCTCTAAGTATTTTCCTCCCGCTAAGATCATAACTCTTAGAAACAATATTATGAATTTTAAGCAACTTGATCATGAACATGTTGCACAAGCTTGGGGGAGGATGAAATTAATGATACGTAATTGCCCTACACATGGTTTGAATCTTTGGATGATTACACAATTTTTTATGCCGGCTTGAATTTTGCTTCTAGAAATCTTTTAGACTCGGTCGCGGGAGGCACTTTTATGGAAATCACTTTATGAGAAGCTACTAAACTCCTAGATAATATTATGGTTAATTATTCTCAATGGCACTGAGGGAGTCCTGGATTGGGGGGGTCTCCGGACAGCCGGACTATATCCTTTGGCCGGACTGTTAGACTATGAAGATACAAGATTGAAGACTTCGTCTCGTGTCCGGATGGGACTCTACTTGGCGTGGAAGGCAAGCTAGACAATACGGATATGTATATCTCTTCCTTTGTAACCAACCTCGTGTAACCCTAGCCCTCTCCGGTGTCTATATAAACCGGAGGGTTTTAGTCCGTAGGACAACATACAATCATAACATAGGCTAGCTTCTAGGGTTTAGCCTCTCTGATCTCATGGTAGATCTACTCTTGTACTACCCATATCATCAATATTAATCAAGTAGGACGTAGGGTTTTACCTCCATCAAGAGGGCCCGAACCTGGGTAAAACGCCGTGTTCCCTGCCTCATGTTACCATCCGCCTTAGACGCACAGTTCGGGACCCCCTACCCGAGATCCGCCGGTTTTGACACTGACATTGGTGCTTTCATTGAGAGTTCCTTTGTGTCGTTGCCGTTAGGCTTGATGGCTCCTACTATCATCGATAGCGATGCAGTCCAGGGTGAGACTTTCCTCCCCGGACAGATCTTTGTGTTCGGCGGCTTTGCACTACGGGCCAATTCGCTTGGCCATCTGGAGCAGATTGAAAGCTACGCCCCTGGCCACCAGGTCAGGTTTGGAAGCTCAAACTACACGGCCGATGTCTGCAAAGACTTGATCTTCGACGGATTCGAGCCTCTTCCTTGTGCGTCATGCGGTCACGATGAGTACGATTTAGCTCTACCATCAGACAGTGTTCAGGAGATCGCACCGGCAGCCACTCCGACCCTCAATTCGGAGCCAGTTGCACCGTCCATGGACGGGTGGATGGACCCCGCCACGGAGGCCTTACCCTCAGCCGCGATCGAGCCGAACATCGACCTTACCTTGCACGAGAGCCGTATTGTTAAACTGCCGGATCTTTCTCCGGCCACGGACTCCGAACCGCCTGCGCCCATTCCTATCGAATCTGATTGGGCGCCGATCATGGAGTTTACCTCCACGGATATCTTTCAGCACTCGCCCTTCGGCGACATACTGAACTCATTAAGGTCTCTCTCTCCTTGTCAAGAGGATCCTGGTTGGACTATGTCCGGCAGGACTGGGATGCGAACGATGAATAAATTCACGGCCCACCCACCACCCACTTAGTAGCCACTGTCGATGACTTAACAGACATGCTCGACTTCGACTCCGAAGACATCGACGGTATGGATGATGATGCGGGAGACAAAGAGGAACCACTGCCCACAGGGCACTGGACAACCACCTCATCATACGATATATACATGGTGGATACACCCAAAGAAGGCAATGGCGACGAGACAGCAGAGGATGACCCCTCCAAGAAGCAACCCAAACGCCGACGTCAGCGGCGCCGCTCTAAGTCCCGCCAAAGCAAAAGTGGTGATACCGGCACAGGAGGTAATAACACTCTGGATAGTGCCGAAGACAACAATAACCCCCTCCAGCAAGAGTTAGAGAAGGAGGATGGAGGAGCCAGCCCTCCTGAGAGAGCGGCAGATGGAGAAGCGGAGGATGATAATTACATGCCCCCCTCCGAAGATGAGGCAAGCCTCGGCGATGACGAATTCGCCGTGCCAGAGGATCCCGTTGAACAAGAGCGCTTCAAGCGCCGGCTTATGGCCACGACAAATAGCCTTAAGAAAAAGCAGCAGCAACTTCAAGCTGATCAAGATTTTCTAGCTGACAGATGGACTGAAGTCCTCGCGGCTGAGGAATATAAACTCGAGCGCCCCTCCAAGAGTTACCCAAAATGCAGGTTGCTACCTCGACTGGAGGAAGAAGCGTGTGACACGGCTGATCAACCACCTCGTGGCCGTGATAGAGAGGCATTCCAGCCAAAAGCTCAGCCGGCACCCCGACGCCATTCACATAAAAAAGCATGGGGAAACACACCAGACCTGCGAGACATATTGGAGGACAAAGCAAAACATGCAAGATCGATCTACAGATCACGAGGGCGGGCCACTATACGAGACGATAAATGTCACGCCGGATACAGTAAAAGTAAATCCGGCCGGCCCGAACACAGCGGGCAAGACCCATTCGAGCTGCGTCGCGATATAGCCCAATACAGAGGCACCGCACACCCCTTATGCTTCATAGACGAAGTAATGGATCATCAAATCCTAGAAGGTTTCAAACTTGTAAATATTGAATCATACGATGGCACAACAGATCATGCGGTATGGATCGAGGATTACCTCCTCCACATCCACATGGCCCGCGGTGATGACTTACACGCCATCAAATACCTCCCACTAAAGCTCAAAGGAGCAACGCGGCATTGGCTTACTAGCCTGCCAGCAGAGTCCATTAGCTGTTGGGAAGATCTGGAAGCCGCATTCCTCGACAACTTTTAGGGCACTTATGTGCGACCACCAGATGCCGATGACTTGAGCCACATAATTCAGCAACCAGAAGAATCGGCCAGGCAATTCTGGACTCGGTTCCTAACAAAGAAAAATCAAATCATTGACTGTCCGGATGCAGAGGCCTTAGCAGCTTTCAAACACAACATTCACAACAAATATAAGCGCCGCATTAACAGCGATAATACTAAAGATACGACAGTCAATGCCGGATTCAAAGGCTCTAAACCCGGTCAGCGGAAAAAGCCATTCAAAAGAAGCACTCCAGGCCCGTCCAGTTTGGATCGTATACTCGATCGCTCGTGTCAAATACACGGCACCCCCGACAAGCCAGCCAACCACACCAACAGGGATTGTTGGGTGTTCAAGTAGGCCGGCAAGTTAATTGCCGAAGACAAAGATAAGGGGCCACATAGCGATGACGAGGAA
This sequence comes from Triticum urartu, assembly GCF_003073215.2. Lineage (NCBI taxonomy): Eukaryota > Viridiplantae > Streptophyta > Magnoliopsida > Poales > Poaceae > Triticum > Triticum urartu. The sequence goes on from NC_053024.1 coordinate 85,304,172, forward strand.
GAGCCCCGGCAGCCGAACACCGGAAGACAGAAGAGGTTTCCCCCACAAGTGCGGACGGTGAACATGATATACGCAACCCACATCCCCAAGAGGGAGCGGAAGCGTGCGCTCAGGGACGTATATGCGTTGGAGCCAGTCGCCCCAAAGTTCAACCCATGGTCCTCCTGTCCGATCACCTTCGATCGCAGGGACCACCCCACTAGTATCCGTCATGGCGGATTCGCCGCACTGGTCCTAGACCCAATCATTGACGGATTTCACCTCACTCGAGTCCTTATGGATGGCGGCAGCATCCTGAACCTGCTTTATCAGGACATAGTGCGTAAAATGGGTATAGACCCCTCAAGGATCAAACCCACAAAAACGACCTTTAAAGGCGTCTTTCCAGGTGTAGAGGCCCATTGCACAGGCTCAATTACACTGGAAGTGGTCTTCGGATCCCCGGATAACTTCCGAAGCGAAGAATTAATCTTCGATATAGTCCCGTTCCGCAGTGGTTACCATGCACTGCTCGGGTGAACCGCATTTGCGAGATTCAATGCGGTACCGCATTATGCATACCTCAAGCTCAAGATGCCAGGACCTCACGGGGTTATTACAGTGAATGGAAACACAGAGCACTCTCTCCGAACGGAGGAGCACACTGCGGCCCTCGCAGCAGAAGCGCAAAGCATCCTCTTAAGGCAATCCACCAGTTCGGCGTCTCAAGACCCGGACACCTTCAAGCGCGCTCGGAGTAATCGGCAACTAGACCGCCTGGTACGATCTGAGCTCGCGTAGCAATGCGGCCCCACCCCAGTCCCCGCCAAGCAGCGAAATCCATGCCACGCGTACATAATTACGCATTAAAAATACCATGGGCACAGGTGGGGCGGGGGGCACAACTACGGCACGCTCCAAGAGGCGTCCTAAACCGCACTAGGCGCTTCTCGCTTTGTTATTTTTCTCTTTCAGGACTTTAATCTCTGGAAACCTTGTCCGGCAGCATGATGGCCGAACACATGATGCAACAACCAAGAGAGGCAGAAAGCTACGTCACACCACCAAACTCCTAGGTGGATTACGATAACGAGTGAAATGTTTGCTTTAATACTATTCCTCAGCTTGCCCTTGGAAGGGACATAGTCCTACTTTTTGCTTATCGCACTATCTGTATCATTCTGCTTTAACGCACCTCTTTGAGTAAACAACGCATAACATTACGACTATTATTGCATTCTTGTTATATATATGTGTTCATTACTGACACCTTGCAACCGTAAACTTTGGTACGGCCAACACACTAGGGGCTTAAGTACCCCACAATATGGTGTGAGAAGTCCGAACACTTTCGCAAGTGCGGCACCCCGAACTTATAGCATTATATGCATCAACTCCGAATCATGTCTTTGGTCAAATGTTGGGTTTGCCCGGCTCCTATGTTTTGGTACCTTACGTTCCGCTCTATCGGCTAAGGTAGCGCTAGGAGAACTACTGCGATTGTGCCCCGGTTCTGTTGGGCTAAGCACCTCAGTAGAGAAAACTAAAACTGAGTGTGATGATAAGGCGAGAGACCGGTCGCTGTTCGGCGAGGTTTCGAGTCCCTAAAGACTTATGCCGCTTAGAGCGAGGAGCCGGTCCTGTCCGGCTTAAAGGCGTGTATCGCGCCCCGAATTCGGCCTTCCGAATACCAGGGGCTTCGCCGAAATTTAAAATTATAGAATTCTATGGCTAAGTGAGAGTGATAAAGCATTATTAGTCCGGTTGCCTTGTTCGCTGTGCTGAGCACCTCCCTCGAAGTACCCAAACTTGGGAACAAGAGTGCTTAGGTTTATCCCGAACACCCCAGCACTCGCGGCATGGGGGCAGAAGCCGAGGACTAGCCATCTCTCAGATTGGATAAACAGCTAAACAGAAGGTAATATTTTAAATTCAAACAAGCATTGCATAGCGCATATGAAACAAGTTTTCATCATACAGGATCACACGAGCAAGTTTGCTCAAATATTACATCCTTTGAACATTCGTCTGCTACAAGACGGGCACCCTTCAGGACACCCTCATAATAAATTTTAGGGGTGCGATGCTCCTTGCCCTACGGCGGTCCCTCCTTGATTAGCTTCACGGCGTCTAGCTTGGCCCATTGCACCTTCACGCGGGCGAAAGCCTGGCATGCACCTTCGATGCAGACAGACCGCTTGACGACCTCCAGCCGTGGGCAGGCGTCCACAAGCCGCCTCACCAGGCCGAAGTAGCTGTTCAGAAGGGCGTCGCTAGGCCACAACCAGACTATAAAGCCCTTCATGGCCTGTTCGGCCGCTTTGTGTAGCTCGACCAGCTGCTTCAGCTGGTCGCTCATAGGCACCGGGTGTTCGGTCCCAGTATACTGAGACCAGAACAGCTTCTCCGTTGAGCTTCCCTCCTCGGCCTGGTAAAACTGTGCGGCATCCGACATGTTGCGGGGTAAATCTGCGAATGCTCCTGGAGAGCTCCGGATTCGGGTAAGTAATAGGTAATTTACTTTCACATGCTTGCTTTTCATATAGAATGCCTTACCCGCCGCTATTTTCTTCATTGCGTCAATCTCCTGGAGGGCCTTCTGGGCTTCGGCCTTGGCACTTTTTGTGCTCTCGAGGGCCGCAGCAAGCTCAGACTCCCGCGTCTTCGAGTCAAGCTCCAACGCCTCGTGCTTCGTCACGAGAGCCTGGAGCTCTTGCTGCACCTCGCCCACCTGAGCCTCTTGCCTTTCCTGCTCGGTGCGCTCCTTGGCCGCTTTATCTTCGGCCTAGGACAGCGCTTGCCTTAGGGTCGCCACTTTGGTTGTGGCCCCTGGCAAATTCATGATGATCCTGTCATTTTGCAATCGCATTCTTTTTATACATATCCATAAACTAGGTATTACTTACCTTTGTTCTCCTCGAGCTGCCTCTTGGCAAGGCCGAGCTCGTCCTGGGACCCTTTAAGGTCCTGCTTCAATACGGCGACCTCCGCAGTCAGTGCGGCAGATGCCAGCAGTGAAGCCTGCATATGCATATTGACATACTTATATTAGACTCCTGCGATATTGTTTGATCCTCTGTTCAGCTTTTCTTTGTGAACACCGAACAGAGCATCAGGGGCTACTATCTATGCGGTAATATTTTTCCTATATTTTAAACACTTACCTCAAAGCCTGTTAGAAGGCTGGCACAGGCTTCAGTCAGTCCGCTCTTGGCGGACTGAACCTTCTGGACCACCACACTCATAATAGTACGGTGCTCCTCGTCGATGGAAGCGTTGCGAAGCGCTTCCAGCAGATTATCCGGTGCCTTTGGATGGGCAGAGGTCACCAGTACAGGCGTCTTACCCCTCTTGGAAGAAGGCCGCCTGCCCGAGTCCGGAACCACTGGAGGTTCCGGCGCGGTGTTCGGCTGAGGGCCGAACTCGGAGCCCTCAGGGGCCCTGTCCCCTCTGCTCCTGGAGTCCGAAAGGTCGCCTTGAGGCGCCTCCGGAACTATCTCCCCTCGACCCGGTGCCTCGTGAGACAATACCTCGGCGTCGTTCGTAGGGTAAGGGGAGGTGGCGGTCGGAAGTGGATCGCTATCCATATCCGACGAGCCCAGGGAGCCATCCGACGATACATCGATACGGGCTCGTGGCGGCCTGCATAATCATTATCGGCATTAGGGGAAGCAGTGAAACAGAGGAATGCTATGAGTCACTCTAGTATCCGAATACTTACGACTTCCCCAGGGGCTTAGCCCTGGGCAGCCACTCGTCTTCGCCGTCGGCGGAGGTGGTAGAACCGTCCGGAAGGAGAGTCCTTCCCTTCTTGAACCCTTCGGCCTCCCCAGTTGGGGCGGCCTTCCTCTTCTTGTCTCCCCCGTCTGGAGGGGGAGCATCTTCTTCTGCCTCCTCGTCTTCGGGGGAGGAGTGTGCCGTAGAGTCATCAGACGGTGAGTCCGATGATGCCTGGCGTCGAGAACTCTTTCGGGTTCCCTTGGCCTTCTTGGTCTTCTCCGGCACCGTATAAGGAGCCGGAGTCAGCATCTTCGCCAGGAGAGCATCTGCTGGGCCTTCGGGCAAAGGAGCCGGACAGTTGATCTGTCCGGCCGTCTCCTGCCAGTCCTGTCAAAGGTACGGGAGCTTAGATCCCGCATAGAATCAAACTATGGAAAACAAGTATCCCATGAGAGGTAAAACAGCTTACCGTGCTAGCTTGGCGCTTCGCGCAAAATCCGCGGTCCTCGGTAGTGGGAGGGGGAACCTCGGCGCTCTTGAATAGCACCTTCCAGGCATCTTCGTGAGTTGTGTCGAAGAACCTGTTCAGAGTTCGGTGCTGGGCCGGGTCGAACTCCCACAAGTTGAAAGCCCGTTGTTGGCACGGGAGGATCTGGCGTATGAGCATGACCTGGACTACGTTGACAAGTTTGAGCTTCTTGTTCACCATGTTTTTAATACATGTTTGGAGTCTGGTCAGCTCTCCCGAACTACCCCAGGACCGGCCCTTCTCTTGCCAGGAGGTGAGCCGCGTGGGGATGCCAGATCGGAACTCGGGGGCCGCTGCCCATTTAGGGTCACGCGGCTTGGTGATGTAGAACCACCCCAATTGCCACCCCTTTATGGTCTCCACGAAGGAGCCCTCGAGCCATGTGACGTTGGGCATCTTTCCCACCATGGCGCCTCCGCACTCCGCCTAGCGGCCGCTCACTACCTTCGGCTTGACATTGAAGGTCTTCATCCATAAGCCAAAGTGGGGCTTGATGCGGAGAAAGGCCTCGCACACTACGATAAACGCCGAGATGTTGTGGATGAAGTTCGGGGCCAGATCGTGGAAATCCAGGCCGTAGTAGAACATGAGCCCCCGGACGAATGGGTGGAGAGGGAATCCTAGTCCGCGGAGGAAATGGGTAAGGAACACTACCCTCTCATGGGGCCTAGGGGTGGGGATGAGCTGCCCCTCTTCTGGGAGCCGGTGCGCGATGTCGTCGGGCAGGTATTCGGCTCTCCTCAGCTTCTTGATGTGTCCCTCCGTGACGGAGGAGACCATCCACCTGCCTCCCGCTCCGGACATGGTTGGAGAGGGTTGAGGCAGGAAATGCGGACTTGGGCGCTGGAGCTCGAGTGTGCGAAAATGGATGAGCAAAGGAGGAAGAAGGCGTGGATGAAAAGGTAAATCCTTATCCCTTTATATGGGCGGACGAAACTATGCGTCCCCACTAGCCTGGTAAAACTCGCTTATCCCCCAAGCGCCGTAATCGATGGCGCGGTTGGGTTACCCACACCCATATTGATGAGAATCCCGTGATAAGGGGACACGGTCTCTGCTTTGACGAGACGTGTCAAAAAACCGCCTCGCGTTATGTGCGGGGCTAGTTAAAGGAAATGGTTCGAATAATCGATGGGCCATGACATAATGTCGTGTTGCCAAAGCAAGTCAGCAAATTAGATTTGCGAAAATATTATTCTCTCTGCGGTGGTATGTGGAACTTATTTTGCAGGGTCGAACACTATCCTTGTATTCAAATTCTTTCGTGGTGTATTCGGAGGGGGAACCCGCCTTGCAATGCCGAAAACAATACTGTGCGCTGGACTCATCGTCATTGAAAGCCTGGTTCAGGGGCTACTGAGGGAGTCCTGGATTGGGGGGTCTCCGGACAGCCGTACTATATCCTTTGGCCGGACTGTTAGACTATGAAGATACAAGATTGAATACTTCGTCTCATGTCCGGATGGGACTCTACTTGGCGTGGAAGGCAAGCTAGGCAATACGGATATGCATATCTCTTCCTTTGTAACCGAGCTTGTATAACCCTAGCCCTCTCTGGTGTCTATATAAACCGGAGGGTTTTAGTCCGTAGGACAACATACAATCATACCATAGGCTAGCTTCTAGGGTTTAGCCTCTCTGATCTCGTGGTAGATCTACTCTTGTACTACCCATATCATCAATATTAATCAAGCAGGACGTAGGGTTTTACCTCCATCAAGAGGGCCCGAACCTAGGTAAAACATCGTGTTCCCTGCCTCCTGTTACCATCTGCCTTAGATGCACAGTTCGGGACCCCCTACCCGAGATCCGCCGGTTTTGACACCGACAGGCACACTGAAAGATCTACTAGTAAAAAGGTTCATGCGATAGAAGAAATTAATGTTTTGAGTGGAAAGATGGATGAACCTATGAAATTGTTTGCTAATAAGAGTGTTTCTTCTGATCGTAATGATATGACTTTGTCTACTTTGATTGAGAATAATAATGAATCTATGGATGTGAATTTTGTTGGTAGGAACAATTTTGGTAATAACGCATATAGAGGTAATTTTAATCCTAGGCCGTTTCCTAGTAACTCCTCTAATAATTACGGTAATTCCTAAAACAATTCTTATGGAAATTATAATAATATGCCCTCTTATTTTGAATCTAATATTAAAGAAATTATTAGTTCGCAAAAGAGTTTCAATGCTTTGATTGAAAAAAACTTGTCTAAGATTGATGAGTTGGCTAGGAACGTGGATAGAATTTCTCTTGATGTTGATTCTTTGAAACTTAGATCTATTCAACCTAAGCATGATATCAATGAGTCCCTCAAAGCTATGAGAATTTCCATTGATGAGTGCAAAGAAAGAACCGCTAGGATGCGTGCTAAAAAAGATTGCTTTGTGAAAGCGTGTTCTTCTAGTTTCCATGATAATAATGATGAAGATCTAAAAGTTATTGATGTTTCTCCTATTAAATTTTTGTTTTGCAATATGAATCTTGATAATGATGGGACTGGAGATGAGTCAACTTTAGTTAGAAGGCGTCCCAATGATTCGGAGTTTTTAGACCATGATGCAAAATTTGATAAAAGTGGGATGGGAGAGGTCAAAACTTTACATAGCAATGAACCCACTATCTTGGATTTCAAGGAATTTAATTATGATAATTGTTCTTTAATAGATTGTATTTCCTTGTTGCAATCCGTGATAAATTCTCCGCATGCTTATAGTCAAAATAAAGCTTTTACTAAACATATCGTTGATGCTTTAATGCAATCTTATGAAGAAAAGCTTGGATTGGAAGTTTCTATCCCTAAAAAACTTTATGATGAGTGGAAACCTACTATTAAAATTAAAATTAAAGATCATGAATGCTTTGCTTTATGTGATTTGGGTGCTAGTGTTTCCACAATTCCTACAACCTTGTGTGATTTGCTAGGTTTTCGTGAATTTGATGATTGTTCTTTAAACTTACATCTTGCGGATTCCACCATTAAGAAACCTATGGGAAGAATTAACGATGTTCTTATTGTTGCAAATAGGAATTATGTTCCCGTGAATTTCATTGTTCTTGATATTGATTGCAATCCTACATGTCCTATTATTCTCGGTAGACCTTTCCTTAGAACGATTGGTGCAATTATTGATACGAAGGAAGGGAATATTAGATTCCAATTTCCGTTAAGGAAGGGCATGGAACACTTTCCTAGAAAGAAAATTAAATTACCTTATGAATCTATTATGAGAGCCACTTATGGATTGCATACCAAAGATGATAATACCTAGATCTATCCTTACTTTTATGCCTAGCTAGGCGCGTTAAACGATAGCGCTTGTTGGGAGGCAACCCAATTTTATTTTTGTTCCTTGATTTTTGATTCTGTTTAGTAATAAATAATTCATCTAGCCTCTGTTTAGATGTGGTCTTATGTTTTTAATTAGTTTTTGTGCCAAGTAGAACCTTTGGGAAGACTTGGAGAAAGTCTTTGCGATCATGCTGTAAAAAACAGAAACTTTAGCGCTCACGAGATTTGCTGCCATTTTTTACTAGAGAGGGATATTTAGTTAATTATTACATAAATTTATTTTAGAATTTTTGGGGTTCCGGAATATACGAAACCTACAGATTACTACAGACTGTTCTGTTTTTGACAGCTTCTGTTTTCCGTGTGTTGTTTGCTTATTTTGATGAATCTATGGCTAGTATTTGAATGTATGAACCATAGAGAAGTTGGAATATAGTAGGTTTAACACCAATATAAATAAATAATGAGTTCATTATAGTACCTGAAGTGGTGGTTTGTTTTCTTTTACTAACGGAGCTCATGAGATTTTCTGTTTAAGTTTTGTGTTGTGAAGTTTTCAAGTTTTGGGCAAAGATTTGATGAATTATGGAACAAGGAGTGGCAAGAGCCTAAGCTTGGGGATGCCCAAGGAACCCCAAGGTAAAATTCAAGGACAACTAAAATCCTAAGCTTGGGGATGCCCCGGAAGGCATCCCCTCTTTCGTCTTCTTATATCGATAACTTTATTTGAGGCTATATTTTTATTCACCACATGATATGTGTTTTGCTTGGAGCATCTTGTATGATTTGAGTTTTTGCTTTTTAGTTTACCACAATCATCCTTGCTGTACACACCTTTTGGGAGAGACACACATGAATTGGAATTTATTAGAATACTCTATGTGCTTCACTTATATATTTTGAGCTAGATAATTTTCCTCTAGTGCTTCGCTTATATCTTTTAGAGCACGGTGGTGGTTTTTTTATAGAAATTATTGATCTCTCATGCTTCACTTATATTATTTTGAGAGTCCTTTAGAACAGCATGGTAATTTGCTTTGGTTATGAATTTAGTCCTAATATGATAGGCATCCAAGATTGGTATAATAAAAACGTTCATAAAAAGTGCATTGAGTACTAGGAGAAGTTTGATACTTGATAATTGTTTTGAGATATAAAGGTGGTAATATTAGAGCGTGCTATTTGAGTAGTTGTGAATTTGAGAAATACTTGTGTTGAAGTTTGCAAGTCCTGTAGCATGCACATATGGTGACCGTTGTGTAACAAATTTCAAACGTGAGGTGTTATTTAATTGTCTTCCTTATGAGTGGCGGTTGGAGACGAGTGATGGTCTTTTCCTACCAATCTACCCCTAGGAGCAGGCGCGTAATGCTTGGTTTTTGATGACTTGTAGATTTTTGCAATAAGCATGTGAGTTCTTTATGAGTAATGCTGATTCCATGGATTATACGCACTCTCACCCTTCCACAATTGCTAGCCTCTTCGGTACCGTGCATTGCACTTCCTCACCTTGAGAGTTGGTGCAAACTTCGCTGGTGCATCCAAACCCTGTGATATGATACGCTCTGTCACACATAAACCTCCTTATATTTTCCTCAAAACAGCCACCATACCTACCTATTATGGCATTTCCATAGCCATTGCGAGATATATTGACATGCAACTTTCCACCGTTCCATTTATCATGACACACATCATCATTGTCATATTGCCTTGCATGATCATGTAGTTGACATCGTATTTTTGGCAAAGCCACCATTCATAATTTTTCATACATGTCACTCTTGATTCATTGCCCTTCCCAGTACACCGTCGGAGGCATTCATATAGAGTCATACTTTGTTCTAGTATCGAGTTGTAATCATTGAGTTGTAAATAAATAGAAGTGTGATGATCATCATTAATAGAGCATTCTCCCAAAAAAAGGCCAAAGAAAAAAAGAGAAGGCCCAAAAAAGAGAGAAAGAAATAAAAAGGGGCAATGCTACTATCCTTTTTTCCACACTTGTGCTTCAAAGTAGCACCATGATCTTTATGATAGAGAGTCTCTTGTTTTGTCACTTTCATATACTAGTGGGATTTTTTCATTATAGAACTTGGCTTGTATATTCCAACAATGGGCTTCCTCAAATGCCCTAGGTCTTCGTGAGCAAGCAAATTGGATGCACACCCACTTAGTTTCTTTTGTTGAGCTTTCATACATTTATAGCTCTAGTGCATCCTTTGCATGGCAATCCCTACTCCTTGCATTGACATCAATTGATGGGCATCTCCCTAGCCCATTGATTAGCCGTGTCGATGTAAGACTTTCTCCTTTTTTGTCTTCTCCACATAACCCCCATCATCATATTCTATTCCACCCATAGTGCTATATCCATGGCTCAAGCTCATGTATTGTGTGAAAGTTGAAAAAGTTTGAGATTACTAAAGTGTGAAACAATTTCTTGGCTTGTCATCGGGGTTGTGCATGATGAGAGCATTCTTGTGTGACGAAAATGGAGCATAAACAAACTATATGATTTTGTAGGGATAAACATTCTTTTGCCATGTTATTTTGAGAAGACATAATTGCTTAGTTAGTATGCTTAAAGTATTATTATTTTTATGTCAATATTAGACTTTTGTATTGAATCTATCGGATCTGAATGTTCATGCCACAATAAAGAGAATTACATTGAGAATTATGCTAGGTAGCATTCCACATCAAAAATTCTGTTTTTATCATTTACCTACTCGAGGACGAGCAGAAATTAAGCTTGGGGATGCTTGACACGTCTCCAACGTATCTATAATTTTTGATTGTTCCATGCTATTATATTATCTGTTTTGGATGTTAATGGACTTTATTTTAAGATTCAGCTACTACCATGCAATTGGATCCTTAATTGACCCTCTCGGCTTCTTAACCACCCTAGTACTCTATCCAGGAGTTGCAACTAGTTTCTGGTGTTTGTAGGTTATGTGTTGGCGGCCATGCGTAGCGCTGACCCTAGGGGTGGGCTATGTTGCGGTAGATACACCATGGCCGGGTATGCCGGGCGCCCGTTAGGCGTCTCAGAACCCTGTTCACATCGTTCGGGGCCGTATGTGGAAACCTCGGCCGGACTCCCTGCGGATGGAACCTGGATAGGCGATAAACCTGGACTAGAGACTTAAGTGTTTAGGTAGGCCGTGGCCGACACCCTCGCTGGGCTTCCGCTTGAAGGTTGCCGAGTACATGTCGTGTAAGCGGCGGTAAGTGGTGAAAGCGTGTATGAAGAAGTACACCCCTGCAGGGTATAAAACTATTCGAATAGCCGCGTCCGCAGTAAAGGACTACTTGGTTGCCTATACAGTTCATAGACAAGTTAATGGGTACTAATAAAAGACTCAAGATAAGTGTGAGTACCGAGGATGGCCCTCTCGTAGGATGACGAGGGAGGATCCCCGGTGGAGTATTGTGTTGGTGAGTAGTGGACTCATGTGCGAAAACTATTTTACTGGTGAAGTTCCGTAGGATAGCTTAGCCAAGAGTCAAAGTTGGCCTGCTGCATTAACCCCACCACCTTCTTGAGAATAAGCATGTATAGTAGGTTCTGATGTAAGACTTGCTGCGTACCTTTGTACTCATGTTTGCTTAATTACTGTTTTCAGACAACAACACCGCCCCCTCCGATGGGTTCTACGTAGATCTTGACGTCGACGAGTGACTAGCCACCCAGGTGGTGATCCTGGCCACGGAGGGCCCTATGTAGATAGACAGGCTTCGAGAAGCCTTCTTTCTTTCTAGAGTCTGTACTCAGACTAGTTGCTTCCGCATGTGCTTGTATGATTGTATGACTTGAGTGTCGGGTCATGTGACCCCTATCTGTATGAACATGTTATGTATGGCTCTCTGGAGCCTTTAAATAAAGTACTTGAGTTGTAGAGTTTTGTTGTGATGCCATGTTGTATGTACTCATATCGGGCATATTGTGTGTATGACTGAAATGCTTGGTATGAGTGGGATCCGACAATCTAGTTGTTATCATTGGCAGCCCTTCTTATGGGGAAATGTAGTCTAGTGTTCCTCGAGCCATAGTAGTCCGCTACAGCCCGGTTCATCGGAGTCCTGCTAGCCCAGCACTACTGCTCAGGACACTTGACTGGCCGGCATGTGTTTCACTTCGTTCCTATGTCTGTCCCTTCGGGGAAATGTCACGTGGTGATATCCGGAGTCCTGCCTAGCCTGCTACAGCCCGGGTTCCCCGGAGTCCTGTTAGCCCAGTGCTACAGCCCGGAATCACTCGCTGATGACCGACATGTTCGATGTGATTCATGTATGCCTGTCTCCATAGGTCTGTGCTGCTTTGGGTTCACGACTAGCCATGTCGGCCCGGGTTCTCTTTCATATGGATGCTAGCGACTCTATCATATACGTGAGCCAAAAGGCGCAAACGGCCCCGGGCCATGGTAAGGCGACACCCGTGGGATACCGTGCATGAGGCCGCAAAGTGATATGAGGTGTTACCGGCTAGATCGATGTGACTTGGAATCGGGGTCCTGACAGCGTTGGCATCAGAGCCGGACTGCCTGTAGGTTCGTTGAGCCATACCGGTCGATGTCGAGTCTAGAAATGCTTTAGTTATATGTAGGGGAATTGATTGTGGGAGGGAACGTAAGGCTCTCTTACTCCTTTACCCTATGCCTCTGATCTGAGTCATTCTCTTCTCATTCAACGTGGGTTAAGGACTAGGCTCTCTTCTTCTATCAGGTTCACGTGTTACTAATCCGTAGTAGCTTATAGGATTGTTGTTACAAGTCCCAGTTCAGTTTCTACTATTCTTAGTATGTTGCTAATTGGATCAGAACCTTGATATGATGTTGTTGAGTGGTATTGCGAACTGTTATGGATGTCTCAAATCTTTTTCTGAGCATTTACAGCTGTTATGCTGTCCAATTTTCCCTAGAAATTCTGATGTCTTTGCATTGTGGTTGTGCTTTCAGATGGCCAACCGTGTTCAAAACCAAGTGGTTCGCCTGACCCGGTGCCTCGACGTGCCCGGTCATACTGCTATGTTAGTCCGGGTAATGATCGAGACGGGTTACCGTTGGTATCCCGAATACACCGTCGAAGAGCAATTCCGAGACTTTAATCAAAGCCAATATTTCTGCACCGTCAGGATATTTCCTTCTTATCCTGGATCTACCGAGCCCCTTCACTGTTCCTATGGACTCGGGGTTACTGTTGAGATGGCTGTGCAGGATGCTGCCTATTCCATGATGACCATTATGCGAGTCCGGACTGGCCTGCTTCGGAACACCGACTTCCGTTACATGCCAGCTTCACTTCCGGGAGCGCAAGGGTATCTTCAGGCTATCTATGCTGACTCCACTCAGGAGGACTCATTAACTCGTACCACTGCGAGATGCTCGAAGATAAGGACCGAGAGAATCGGGCCTTGAGGCTGGAGCTTTTCAATACCCGTGCTGATCATTGGGCCACATTGACTCGGTTTGCACCTGCGGTGCAAGCTGGATGTATGGATACAAGGGATCTGTATCCTGTGAGATCAGCTCTGCCAGACATGGTGGATTGGCGTGATGTGGGAGGCATCACCCCACCCCGTGGTCCCCGCAGGCCACCGTTTGTTGGTCCAAGACCTCATCCTAGCCCCTATGGTCCACAGGCTCCTCAGGACCGTCTGTTCCCGGATGGTCACGTTGAACTTCCAGGCTATGGAGGTGACTTCTATGAGGACTACTACGGAGCTGTCTGAGTTAGTAGTAGTACCACTAGTATTGTAGTAGTTGTATCTCCACTGTCCTGCGTGACTTGTGGAATATGACTTTGTGTGTAATCAATTCCGGAGGTGTAGACAAATAATGTATAGGAGCTTGGAATGCCTCCGATGAGATGTAACGTCTTTCATCATAGTTGTACTGTAGCCTGGGCTTGTACTAAACTATGTATGATGTGTATGACCGTTGGTATATATATGGCAGTTTTATATTACCATGACATACGGATGAACATCTCTGCATTCCGTGTTATCCATTACATTCTGCACTTCCTTGCTAAGTTTGAGCCATCCTTATCTAAACCATTGTCTTGTTTTCTCCTAGGATGGTCAACACCCGCAGCAACCCTGCTGCCTCGGAGCAGGGGGAAGCCAGTGCAGCTAGGGGTGAAAATCTGCCTCACCCGCCTTCTCTGGCCGAAGTAATGCTGGAGGCGGAAAGAAACAAGCGTGAGACTAACCGCCTGCTAGAGCGGATTGAGCAGAACACTGCACGCCACCCGCGAAATGACTTGGTGTCAATCAATGACTTTATCAAGCTGTACCCACCAAAGTTTAACCATTCCGTCGAACCCCTCGACGCGGATGACTGGCTTCGCAGCATCACCCACAAGCTACGTTCTGCCAACGTAGCCGAAGCCGACAAGGTTACCTATGCTGCCTATCACCTCGAAGGCCCTGCTAGCCTTTGGTGGGAAAACTTCGAAGCTATGCGCCCGGTCGGCCAAGTTACTACTTGGGCTGAGTTCAGTGAGGCTTTCGCGAGCATCACATTCCGGAAGGTCTCATGGATCGCAAGAGGGAGGAGTTCTGCAACTTCACCCAAGGAAGACTGACTGTGGATGCTTATAGTCGTGAATTTGGAAATCTGGCACGCTATGCTCCCGAAGAGGTATCTACTGACGCTAAGAAGCAAGCAAGGTTCCGCAAGGGACTTAGCCCTGAGCTTCGCCGCGATCTTCGTCTGCACGAGTGCACCTCCTTTCAGAAGTTGGTCAATAAAGCCATCAGTGCTGAGACAGGCCAGACTGATTATGACGCTTCACGCAAGCACTCCCGTGACTTTGGCTCTTCATCCGGCTCTGGAGCTCAGAAGCGCCGGGTGTGGATCCCAAGCACGGCACTGCCACCCAGGTTCATCCCGAGGCCATCCTTTGAGGCGCCTCGTCCCAACCAGCAATTTGCACCGCCCAAGCCCTATGGTGGCCCCGCTGCTAATGCTGCTCCACGCCCCAATGTGGTGACATGCTTTAAGTGTGGAGAGCCGGGTCACTATAGTCGAGAGTGTCCCCAGAACAACAACCCCATTCAGACTGGAAAGTCCGTTGGCCGTGGTAAGCCCGCGGGAAAGACATTCTACTGCCCGTGGCCATGTCAACTATGTTTCAGCCGAGGAGGCTCATGAGGATCCCAACGTCGTCCTTGGTACGCTCCTTGTTAACTGCCATCCGGCATCTGTTCTTTTCGATACTGGAGCATCTCATTCATTCATATCCGAGAACTATGCTCGATTGCACAACACGACATTCTGTGACATGCCCTCTACCATGGAAATTCAAACTCCTGGCTCTAGATGGCAAACTTCTAGAGTAAGCCATGGGAACGAAATTCTTGTCGATAGACTTGTCTTCCTTGCATCCTTAATAGCTCTCAAGTCCTCGGACATAAACATCATCTTGGGTATGGACTGGATGTCAGCTCATTATGCTAAGATCGATTGTGCCACTAGAACCGTTCAACTTACTCACCCATCGGGCAAGACAGTCAATGTCTTAACTCGAGTGGCCAAGCGCCAGCTTTACTCCTTAAATGCCAACCCCCTTCCAGACCTTGAGGATGTTCCGGTAGTCCGAGACTTTCCGGATGTCTTTCCAGAAGAACTGCCAGGTGTTCCACCTGACAGGGATGTCGAGTTTGTGATAGACCTTGTTCCAGGAACCGTTCCAATTTCTAGAAGACCCTACAAGATGGCACCCTTAGAACTAGCCGAGCTTAAGAACCAACTCGATGAGTCCTTGAAAAAGGGTTTCATCCGTCCTAGTTCCTCTCCTTGGGCTTGCCCCGTCCTCTTCGTCAAGAAGAAGGATGGAACGGATCGAATGGTTGTGGATTACCGCCCTGTCAACCTGGTCACCATCAAGAACAAATACCGCTTCCCAGGATCAACGATCTGTATGATCAGCTCGCTGGATCCTCAGTCTTTTCCAAGATGGATTTGAGGTTGGGCTACCATCAAATCAAAATCAGAAACGGGGACATTCCCAAAACGGCCTTTGTTACTCGTTATGGCCAATACGAGTACACCGTGATGTCCTTCGGTTTAACCAATGCCCCAGCCACCTTCTCCCGGTTAATGAACTCGGTTTTCATGGAGTACTTGGACAAATTTGTCGTAGTATACCTCGATGACATACTCATCTACTCCAAGAATGAAGAGGAACATGCCGAACATCTAAGGCTGGTATTGATGAAACTTCGAGAGCATCGCCTTTATGCCAAATTCTCCAAGTGTGAATTTTGGTTGCCAGAAGTGACCTATCTAGGCCATGTAATCTCTGGCAAGGGTATTGCTGTCAATCCCGAGCGAGTTCAAGCCGTCCTTGATTGGACTCCACCTGAGATGGTTAAGCAAGTTCGGAGCTTCCTTGGCTTAGCGAGCTATTGACGCTGCTTCATCGAGAATTTCTCCAAGGTTGCTAAACCCCTAACTGAACTCCTCAAGAAAGATAAAATGTTCGAGTGGACTCCACAGTGTGAGTTCAGTTTTCAGGAACTGAAAAGACGCCTGACATCTGCTCCCGTACTGGTACCACCAGACTTCTCCAAGGATTTTATTATCTATTGCGACGCCTCGCGACAAGGACTAGGTTGCATACTCATGCAAGATCGTCAGGTAATTGCCTATGCTCACGGCAATTACACCCACATGAGGAAAATTATCCCACACATGATCTAGAGCTTGCAGCTGTAGTCCATGCACTTAAAACTTGGCGACATTACCTTCTCGGTAATCGTTGCGAGATCTTCACCGATCACCAAAGTTTGAAATATATCTTCACCCAACCAGACTTGAATCTCAGGCAAAGACGTTGGGTTGAGTTGATCTCGGATTACGACTTAGGAATAACTTACACCCCGGGCAAAGCCAATGTCATGGCTGATGCACTAAGCCGTAAATCCTATTGTAACAACCTGATGTTACAACAGAGTCAACCACCTCTCCATGAGGAATTCCGTAAGCTTAACCTTCACATTGTTCCTCGAGGATTCCTATCCACCCTGGTGGCGAAACCTACCCTTATGGATCAAATCATAACCGCCCAGCGGTATGATAAGGGCATATCCCGGATTAAGGAAAACATCGCTAGCGGAGTTGCTAAATGTTTCTCCATGGATGAGCGAGGTGCTGTCTTCTTCGAGAACCGTTTGGTGGTTCCCAAGAAACAACATCTACGCCAGTTGATCCTTAAGGAAGCTCATGAATCCCCTCTCACCATTCATCCCGGTAGTACTAAAATGTATCAAGACCTACGCCAGAGGTTTTGGTGGACTAGGATGAAGAGAGAAATCGCTCAATACATTGCTAATTGCGACGTTTGTCGTCGTGTTAAAGCAGAGCATCAACGGCCTGCTGGCACCCTTCAACCTTTGGCTATTCCCTGAGTGGAAATGGGATAAAATCAGTATGGATTTCATCACTGGGTTTCCCAGGACCAAGAGAGGGAATAATGCCATCTTCGTCGTGATCGACCGACTTTCCAAAGTAGCCCACTTTCTACCTGTTCGTGAGAGTATCACCGCTAGCCAGCTAGCCGATTTATACATCTCCCGAATAGTGTCTCTTCATGGTGTTCCATTGGAAATTAACTCAGACCGTGGGAGTCTCTTCACCTCTCGATTTTGGGAAAGTTTCCAAAATGCTATGGGAACTCGTCTCTCTTTTAGTACCGCCTTCCATCCTCAATCAAGTGGTCAAGTAGAGCGAGTCAATCAAATTCTGGAAGATATGCTCCGAGCTTCTGTCATCTCGTTCGGAATGAGTTGGGAGAAATGCCTTCCATTCGCGGAGTTTGCTTATAACAATAGTTATCAAGCTAGCTTAGGCAAGGCTCCTTTCGAAGTTCTCTATGGACGAAAATGTCGAACGCCTCTTAACTGGTCAGAAACCGGGGAAAGACAACTCTTTGGCCCGGATATGATTCAGGAAGCAGAAGAGCAGGTTCGCGTTATTCGTGAGAAATTGAAAACAGCCCAATCTCGTCAAAAGAGTCAATATGATCGTAAACATAAGCCTATGACTTATGAAGTCGACGAGAAGGCTTACCTTCGGGTTACTCCGTTAAAGGGAACCCATCGTTTCGGTATCAAAGGCAAATTGGCTCCTCGTTACATTGGACCCTTTCGCATTCTTGCCAAACGAGGAGAAGTTGCCTACCAATTGGAACTACCTCCGCATCTTTCCAGAGTTCACGATGTCTTCCACGTTTCACAACTCAGGCGTTGCTTCGCGGATCCTATCCGTGGAGTGGACCACGAAACGCTTGATCTACAAGATAACCTCTCCTATCGGGAATATCCCGTTCGTATCCTTGATCAAGCCGAGCGTACCACTCGACGTCAGAATATCAAGTTTCTCAAGGTTCAATGGTCACACCATTCCGAGAAACAAGCCACTTGGGAAAGGGAGGATCGTCTTTGACTTGAGTACCCCACCTTCTTCCCGGAGGATCCTAAATCTCAGGACGAGATTCTTTTGAGTGGGGGTGAGTTGTCACACCCTAGCTAGTTCAAGCATTAGAGTGTGCATCATGTTTAAATTTCTCTTAAATTTGAAATGGGGAAAGCAGAAACCCCCAACACCCCCCTGGAAACAACTAGGGTTTACTAAAATTATTTTCAATGAACCTGAATGCCCTTCTAAAAAGTTCACCCTCTTTGTCTTGGGTTAGAATCTCTGGCAAAACTGGTGCACATTTTCCTAGGTCAACAGAAGGTCATTGAGTTAAATCATAAGTATTTGAATTTGGGCATTTAAATGCTATAAAATAATTTAAATGCTCAAATAATTCTGGAAATAAATGTTTGCTGTTGGAAATAATCTAAACAGAGCCCACAATTATTTTCAGGATTTTTGGAAACGTTTTAGTATTTTAAATAAAGCCCAACAGTTGCAGTTAAATAAAAAAACAGAAACAAATTAAAGAAAGGAAGAGAGGGAAGCCCACCTGGGCCTTACCTGTGCTGGCCAGCCCACCTGGCTCGGCCTAGCCGACTGGCCCTGCTAGTTGTCGTCCTCCTCCCGCCAGAAGGACGCGGAGCGCGTGGCCGGTGCCCGCGACCACACGCCGGCCACCTCCTGCTTCTGCCGACGCATGGTGACGTCTAGAGATGCCACGCGATCCCCACGTCCCCTCTCATCCTCTCGCACTCTCCCCCTCGTCTCCCTCACTCTCTCCTGCGATGGCCGAGCGCGTCCCTCGCCGCCGATCGCCGTAGTTGCCACCAGAGCCACTCCCTCGCCCCTCCGACGAGCCCAATCGCTCCGCCTCGTCACCCTGGACCTCTCCGTCGACCCACGCAAGCTCGGACGACCCCAAGACGACATGGTGCCCTTCTTCCCCGTCCACGGCCGCCGGACGCCGTCGTTCGATTCGCCGGCCTCAAGTCCTCCCCGAGCTCGCTGACCCCCTCTCCGCCCCCGCTGTGAGCTCCTCTTCCTTTTTCCCTAGCTTCCGTGCTCGTTTGGCCTCTGTAGCCGCCATTCCCACCGCACCCGAGAGCTCCCCGCCGCCGACCATGGCGTCGTCGTGGCCAGAGCCACAGTGGCTCGAGGCCAAGCTCGCCGTTGTGCTCAGCGCAGCACCAGGAACCCGTAGCCACCACCAGCTCTTTCTCCCGTGCACCGTAGCCTCGAAACCAACCCCGCCCGAACTCCGGCTGCCGCCACGAGCTCGATTCTGGCAAGCTCGCTCCACCCCAGCTCCTCCCACTTACCCCACTAGATGCGCACGAGCCCCAGCTAGGCGTAGCACGTCTCCGCCATCGATTTGGTCACCGGAGGACCAAATCCGAAGCCCTCCGCCGTCTCGGCCTTGCCGGCAACTCAACACCGGCGGGATTAGCCCCGCTGACCAGGGGTTTGACCCCAGTTTGACTCCCCTGAGTCAATGACAAGTGGGTCCCCCTCTGTTAACTAAATCAGATTAGTTTCAATTAAAAATAATTAGCTTAATTAACTACTGACACACGGGACCCACCAGTCAGGTTTGACCTGGACATCCCCGTTGACCACTGACGTCACCTTGACGTAATGCTGACGCAGTAATGCATTTTCTGGATTTATTTTTATTCAGGAATTTCCAGAAAATACTTAAAACTTCTAAAAATCATAGAAAATCAACCATAGCTCCAAATGCGAAGATTTATATATGAAAAATGATCAGAAAAATTCAATCTATCCATCTGTAATGGTTTCATGCATGAAAAAACAAGTTTACCTTGCTGTTTAAGCAGAATAAGGAAATGCACTATTAAAGACATGTTTAATGAGCTAATATTTGAATCTTTGATTCAAATGAGTTCATTCCTTTCTATTATAACTTGCATTAGGCCAAGACACATTCATATTGCCATGCAATAGCATGCATCATATTGTTGCATATCGTCATGTGTTGATTGTGTTCCGATGTGTTCTTCATGGTAGGTTCTGCCTCCGAGGATATTCACGAGTATCCAACTGAAGGGCAGTATCCCACTACCACTCCATCAGGCAAGCAACCATTGATCATTCCGATACAAACCCATGTTCTCGCTTCTGCTCTTGTTTACTGCATTAAGACAACGCGATTCAAACTGCTGTGTGCTACGTTAGTTGAACCCTTATCCTCTGCATGACCTGTCATTGCCACAGTAACTAGATGAAACCTACTAGCATGTGTAGGAGTTGATTGAGCCATGTATGTGATTCCTACCCTGCTATGCCTGCTATGCTTAGAGTTGTGTCAGGTCTGGTTCATCTGGGTAATGGGCAGAGTGAATGCTTATGCCGTATGTGAGGGATGTGTTGAACATGTTTGTAAAGGTAATCGATGGAGGCCAAGTAGGAGTACATGGTGGGTTGTTTCATTGAGGCCGTCCCTAAGAACTGAGATCTGTATGTGTGATTTAAGATTCAGCTACTACCATGCATTGGGATCCTTAATTGACCCTCTTGGTTTCTTAACCACCCTAGTACTCTGTCCAGGAGTTGCAACTAGTTTCTGGTGTTTGTAGGTTATGTGTTGGCGGCCGTGCGTAGCGCTGACCCTAGGGGTGGGCTATGTTGCGGTAGATACACCGTGGCCGGGTATGCCGGGCGCCCGTTAGGCGTCTCGGAACCCTGTTCACATCGTTCGGGGCCGTATGTGGAAACCTCGGCCGGACTCCTTGCGGATGGAACCTGGATAGGCGATAAACCTGGACTAGAGACTTAAGTGTTTAGGTAGGCCGTGTCCGACCCTCGGCTGGGCTTCCGCTTGAAGGTTGCCGAGTACATGTCGTGTAAGCGGCGGTAAGTGGTGAAAGCGTCTATGAAGAAGTACACCCCTGCAGAGTATAAAACTATTCGAATAGCCGCGTCCGCGGTAAAGGACTACTTGGTTGCCTATACAGTTCATAGACAAGTTAATGGGTACTAATAAAAGACTCAAGATAAGTGTGAGTACCGAGGATGGCCCTCTCGTAGGATGATGAGGGAGGATCCCCGGTGGAGTATTGTGTTGGTGAGTAGTGGACACGTGTGCGAAAACTATTTTACTGGTGAAGTTCCGCAGGATAGCTTAGCCAAGAGTCAAAGCTGGCTTGCTGCATTAACCCCACCACCTTCTTGAGAATAAGCATGTATAGTAGGTTTTGATGTAAGACTTGCTGAGTACCTTTGTACTCATGTTTGCTTAACTACTGTTTTCAGACGACAACACCGCCCCCTCCGATGGGTTCTACATAGACCTTGACGTCAACGAGTGACTAGCCACCCAGGTGGTGATCCTGGCCATGGAGGGCCCTATGTAGATAGATAGGCTTCGAGAAGCCTTCTTTCTTTCTAGAGTCTGTACTCAGACTAGTTGCTTCCGCATGTGCTTGTATGATTGTATGACTTGAGTGTCGGGTCATGTGACCCCTATCTGTATGAACATGTTATGTATGGCTCTCTGGAGCCTTTAAATAAAGTACTTGAGTTGTAGAGTTTTGTTGTGATGCCATGTTGTATGTACTCATATCGGGCATATTGTGTGTATGACTGAAATGCTTGGTATGAGTGGGATCCGACAATCTAGTTGTTTATCCTTGGCAGCCCTTCTTATGGGGAAATGTAGTCTAGTGTTCCTCGAGCCATAGTAGTCCGCTACAGCCCGGTTCATCGGAGTCCTGCTAGCCCAGCACTACTGCTCAGGACACTTGACTGGCCGGCATGTGTTTCACTTCGTTCCTATGTCTGTCCCTTCGGGGAAATGTCACGTGGTGATATCCAGAGTCCTGCCTAGCCTGCTACAGCCCGGGTTCCCCGGAGTCCTGTTAGCCCAGTGCTACAGCCCGGAATCACTCGCTGATGACCGACATGTTCGATGTGATTCATGTATGCCTGTCTCCATAGGTCTGTGCTGCTTTGGGTTCACGACTAGCCATGTCGGCCGGGTTCTCTGTCATATGGATGCTAGCGACACTATCATATACGTGAGCCAAAAGGCGCAAACGGCCCCGGGCCATGGTAAGGCGACACCCGTGGGATACCGTGCGTGAGGCCGCAAAGTGATATGAGGTGTTACCGGCTAGATCGATGTGACTTGGAATCGGGGTCCTGACAAAATACATCATACGATGAGCCAAAGCGCCACATAGTTCTTTCAGGAAAAAGGGACATCCTGGGAGTGGAGGGCAAGATAGACATGTCTGAAGATTATGAAAAGTTTCATGGAATTCCTCCCTTCAATGTCAAGGCTGACCCAAGCATCCTGATAAACGATGAAGATTATCCATGGTTACGGCGCAATAAGCAAATGACACAAGAGAATAAAAAGTGAAGACTTTCTCCCGCAACTATTATGATGATACCATGCCAACTTTGTAACACACGAGTATGCTATGCCAAGTTTTTCAGAGTTCATTTGAAAACTATGAATTTAGGTCGAATTTTCTCTATAGGTGCATCTATGTTCATTTTTTTAGTAAATTTAATCACAAACTTTTGATTCACACAAATTTCAAAGAATTCAAATTTGGAAACTAATGGCAATAACAGAAAGTTTATAAATTTTCTAAAACTAATGGCACTAACAGAAAGTTTATAATTTTGCTGACCTAAAAGCAAAAAGAATTAAAAAATAAAGCAAAAAACAAAAGAAAATAAATAATACAAAAACAAAACAAAAAAACTGGAAAATAAAAATAAAAATAGCAACAATAAGTATTTTGTTGTAAGTAGAAACAAAATAAAATAAATAAAGCAACAAAGAAAACAAAAAACTAAAAAAGTGTTTTCAAATTTGAAAACTAATGGCACTAACAGAAAGTTTATAATTTTTCTAAAACTAAAA
Organism: Triticum urartu; assembly: GCF_003073215.2. NCBI lineage: Eukaryota > Viridiplantae > Streptophyta > Magnoliopsida > Poales > Poaceae > Triticum > Triticum urartu. Next base: position 85,327,025 of record NC_053024.1, read on the forward strand.
GCAAAAAGAATTAAAAAATAAAGCAAAAAACAAAAGAAAATAAATAATGCAGAAAACAAAACAAAAAAACTGGAAAAAAATAGGGCTCGCCCCTGGCCCATGACCATTAGTCCCGGTTTGTGCCACAAACCGGGACTAAAGGGTTGGTCCTCGTTGCGCTCAGAGTTTAGTCCCACCTCGCCAACCGAAGGGCGCCCACACCGGTTTATAAGCCCGTCCCTCTCTGCCTTGTTGAGCTCCTCTCAAAGTGAAAATAGATGCCCCTATACAGGGAATTTGACCTAAATTCATAATGAATTTCTGTGAAATTCATAGAAATTGATTATGAATTTAGGTCGAATTTTCTCTATAGGTGCATCTATGTTCATTTTTTTAGTAAAGTTAATCACAAACTTGTGATTCACACAAATTTTAAAAAATTCAAATTTAAACTATTCAAATTTTAAAACTAATGGCACTAACAGAAAGTTTATAATTTTTGTGACCTAAAAGAAAAAAGAAATCACTAAAAAACTATAAGTATTTAGTTCTAAGTAGAAATGAAAAAATAAATAGCAAAAAAGAAAAAAAAATGCCTCCTACTGGGCCAGCACGGCCTGAATACGACTAGAAACCTAACCATGGGCCAGGATTCAGGCCCGCAGCAGGGCCAGTAGGCCCATAGGCATTGTAGTGTCCCGTTAGGCCCGTTAGCCTGCAGTTCAGAGGAGTTCGAAAGGGAACACAGAGCAGGGCTTATAAACAGGTGCGGGAGCTCTTCAGCTAGCGAGGTGAGACTAAAAATCCCACCGCACCGCGGCGTAGGCCATTGGTCCCGGGTAGACGCATGAACCGGGACCATAGGGGGGCATTCGTACCGGTTCATGGCACAAACTGGTACGAATGCCTACCTATGGTCCCGATTCTTGCGACGAACTGGGACCAATGGCCTCTGCTTCCCGCCCTTTGGGCTGCCGAAATGAGACCTTTGGTCCCGGTTGGTAGCACAAACCGGGACCATAGGGGGCATTGGTACCGGTTCGTGCCACGAACCGAGACCAATGCTTCATGTATATATACCCACCACTTAGCGGTTTCAGTTTACATCGCCCATTTCCCCCCGACGCCGCCGAGCTCATCGCCGCCAGTGTCAGGACCCCGATTCCAAGTCACATCGATCTAGCCGGTAACACCTCATATCACTTTGCGGCCTCACGCACGGTATCCCACAGGTGTCGCCTTACCATGGCCCAGGACCGTTTGCGCCTTTTGGCTCACGTATATGATAGTGTCGCTAGCATCCATATGACAGAGAACCCGGGCCAACATGGCTAGTCATGAACCCAAAGCGGCACAGACCAATGGAGACATGCATACAAGAATCACATCGAGCATGTCGGTCATCAGCGAGTGATTCCGGACTGTAGCACTGGGCTAACAGGACTTCGGGGAACCCGGGCTGTAGCAGGCTAGGCAGGACTCCGGATGTCACCGCGTGACATTTCCCCAAAGGGACAGACATAGGAACGACGTGAAACACATGCCGGCAGTCAAGTGTCCTGAGCAATAGTGCTGGGCTAGCAGGACTCCGGTGAACCGGGCTGTAGAGGACTACCATGGCTCGAGGAACACTAGACTACATTTCCCCATAAGAAAGGCTTCCAAGGATAAACAAGTAGATTGTCGGATCCCACTCATACCAAGCATTTCAATCATACACACAATATGCCCGATATGAGTACATACAACATGGCATCACAACAAAACTCTACAACTCAAGTACTTTATTTAAAGGCTCCAGAGAGCCATACATAACATGTTCATACAGATAGGGGTCACATGACCTGACACTCAAGTCATACAATCGTACAAGCACAAGCGGAAGCAACTAGTCTGAGTACAAACACTAGAAAGAAAGAAGGCTTCTCGAAGCCTGTCTATCTACATAGGGCCCTCCATGGCCGGGATCACCACCTGGGTGGCTAGTCACTCGTCAACATCAAGGTCTACATAAAACCCATCGAAGGGGGCGTTGTTGTCGTCTGAAAACAATAAATAATCAAACATGAGTACAAGGTAGTCAACAAGACTTACAACAGAACTTACTATACATGCTCATTCTCAAGAAGGTGTTGAGGTTATTGCAGCAAGCCAGCTTTGACTCTTGGCTAAGCTATCCTACGGAACTCCACTAGTAAAATAGTTTTCGCACACGAGTCCACTACTCACCAACACAATACTCCACCGGGGATCCTCCCTCGTCATCCTACGAGAGGGCCATCCTCGATACTCACACTTATCTTGAGTCTTTTAGTAGTATCCATTAACTTGTCTATGAACTGTATAGGCAACCAAGTAGTCCTTTACCGCGGACGCGGCTATACGAATAGTTTTATACCCTGCAGGGGTGTACTTCTTCATACACGCTTTCACCACTTTCCGCCGTTTACACGACATGTACTCGGCAACCTTCAAGCGGAAGACCAGCGAGGGTGTCGGCCACGGCCTACCTAAACACCTAAGTCTCTAGTCTAGGTTTATTGCCTATCCAGGTTCCATCCGCAGGGAGTCCAGCCGAGGTTTCCACATACGGCCCCGAACGATGTGAACAGGGTTCCCGAGACACCAAACGGGTGACTCGGTACACCGTGCCCCGGTGTATCTACCGCAACATAGCCCACCCCTAGGGTCGGCGCTACGCACGGCCACCAACACATAACCTACAAACACCAGAAACTATTTGCAACTCCTGGACAGAGTACTAGGGTATTTAAGAAGCCGAGAGGGTCCATTGGTTTCGGGCCCAATGTACGGTAGTAACTGCATCTTAAATCACACATACAGATCTCAGTTCTTATGGACGGTCTCAATGAAACAACCCACCATGTACTCCTACATGGCCTCTCATCGATACCTTTACCAAAACATGTTCAACACATCCCTCACATTACCGACATAAACATTTCACTCTAGCCCATCACCCAGATGAACCAGACCTGACGCAACTCTAAGCATAGCGTACTCCTACATGGCCTCTCATCGATACCTTTACCAATTCATGTTCAACACATCCCTCACATTACCGACATAAACATTTCACTCTAGCCCATCACCCAAATGAACCAGACCTGACACAACACTAAGCATAGCAGGCATAGCAAGGTAGGAAACACAAACATGGCTCAATCAACTCCTACACATGCTAATGGGTTTCATCTAGTTACTATGGCAATGAAAGGTCATGCAGAGGATAAGGGTTCAACTACCGTAGCACACAACAGTTTGAATCGCATTGTCTTAATGCAGTAAACAAGAGCAGAAGCGAGAACATGGGTTTGTATCGGAATGATCAATGGGTTGCTTGCCTGATGTAGTGGTAGTAGGGTACTGCCCTTCAGACGGATACTCGGGGTTATCCTCGGAGGCAGAACCTACAACGAAAGACAGACCGAAACATAATCAACACATGACAATATGCAACAATATGATGCATGCCATGACATGGCAGAAATGAATGTGTCTTGGCCTAATGCAAGCTAAACAGGATGGAATGAACTCATTTGAATCAAAGATTCAAATGTTAGCTCATTTAACATGGCCTTATTAGTGCATTATCTTATTCTGCTTAAACAGCAAGGTTAACTTGTTTTGTCATGCATGAAACCATTACATATGGATAGATTGAATTTTTCTGATCATTTTTCATATATAAATTGTTTGATTTGGAGCTATGGTTGATTTTCTATGATTTTTAGAAGTTTTGGCTATTTTCTGGAATTTCCTATATAAGAATAATTCCAGTAATTGAATTAATGCGTCAGCATGACATAGGTGTGATGTCAGTGGGTCAACTGGGTCGGCCAGGTCAAACCTAACTGGTGGGTCCTGTCTGTCAGTGTCTCAGCTAATTAACAGAATTAAGTTAGTGCTAATTAACTGTCAGTGGGTCCTGTGCCCACATGTCAGTGACTAAACTAACTAAAATTAGTTAAAACTAATCCTAAACTAATTAGCAGGCCGGCCCCACCTGTCATAGACTCAGGGGGGTCAACCTGGGCCCACACAGGGTCAAACAGGGTCAACTCGCCGGCGTTTAGCCACCGGCGAGGCCAGATGCGGCGGAGCAGCGCGGGATTTGCACTCCGGCGACCAAAAGGATGGCGGAGACCATCTACGTGATGCGGGGAGGGAGCCGCGTCGAGTGGTGGCAGTGGGTGGAGCTGGGGTGGCCGGAAACGTCGGTGACGAGCTCTGCGGCGGTGCGTGCGGGTGATCTACATGCAGTCACTACGGGGCTTGAGAGAGAGAACAGAGAGGGTGGGAAGGTTGCTGAGCTCACGGGGGTCTCGTTGAGGCAGTCGGAGAGGTCGGGGATGAGCTGATGCGGCGGGGGCGGCGAAAGGGATCTCCGGTGGCCGGAGTTGAGGGCGAGCTAGGTGCAGCGTCTCTGGGGCGAGCGAGCGCTTGGGGCTCGAGCCACTCGATGTAATCGACGACGGCGGAGCTCGTGGACACGATGGCGCGGCGCGAGGACGACGGAGGACGCGGCTACGACGACGGTGCGGCGACAGGGGCGTCGGCCATGGTGGGGAACGGCGAAGGGAGAGAGGCAGGGGGGAATGGCGTGTCCAGGGGCTTCGGGGTGCGACGTGGAGGCGTCCAAGCGTCCAGGGGCGTGGGCGGCAAGCAGGTGGCGCCATGGCGAGCTCGGGCACGCCGGCGTCACCTCCCTGCCTGCCTGGCGGGGAAGAAGCAGCTGGCTGGCGCGGGCCAGCACAGTGCTAGGCCGCCAGGTGGGCCGGTTGGTGGGTTAGGTGGGCTGCGCCAGGTAAGTTCCTCTCTCTCTCTTTCTTTCTGTTTTTATTTATTCTATTATTTCTGTAGCTTCAGGGCTTTATTAAAAATGCGAGGGCATTTCCATAAATCATAAAATTAATCATGGCTACTGCTTAGAATATATCCAACAGCAAACATTTTAGTTTATGATTATTTGAGCATTTAAAATATTTTATAGCATTTAAATGCCCAAATGCAAATACTATAAGGATTAATCCAATGACCTTAAGATGTCCTAGAAAAATGTGCACCATTTTTTGCCAGGGGTTTTAACCCAAAACAAAAAGGGTGGGCTTTTTAGAAGGGCATTTCAGGTTCATTGAAAAAGTTTTTAGTAAACCCTAGTTGTTCCGGGGGGGGGGGTGCTGGGGGTTCTGTGATCCCCATTTCAAATTTAAGAGGAATTTAAACATGATGCACACTCTAATGCTTGAACTAGCTAGGGTGTGACAACTCACCCCCACTCAAAAGAATCTTGTCCCAAGATTTAGGATCCTCTGGAAAGAAGGTGGGGTACTCGAGTCGAAGACGATCCTCCCTTTCCCAAGTGGCCTCTTCCTCGGAATGGTGTGACCATTGAACCTTGAGAAACTTCATATTATGGCGTCGGGTGGTACGCTCGGCTTGATTAAGGATACGAATGGGATATTCTCGATATGAGAGGTTATCTTGTAGATCAAGCGTTTCGTGGTCCACTCCACGGATGGGATCCGCGAAGCAACGCCTGAGTTGAGAAACGTGGAAGACATCGTGAACTCTAGAAAGATGTGAAGGTAGTTCCAATTGGTAGGCAACTTCTCCTTGTTTGGCAAGAATGCGAAAGGGTCCAATGTAACGATGAGCCAATTTGCCTTTGATACCGAAACGATGGGTTCCCTTTAACGGAGTAACCCGAAGGTAAGCCTTCTCGCCGACTTCATAAGTCATGAGCTTATGTCTACGATCATATTGGCTCTTTTGACGAGATTGGGCTGTTTTCAATTTCTCACGAATAACGCGAACCTGCTCTTCTGCTTCCTGAATCATATCCGGGCCAAAGAGTTGTCTTTCCCTGGTTTCTGACCAGTTAAGAGGCGTTCGACATTTTCGTCCATAGAGAACTTCGAAAGGAGCCTTGCCCAAGCTAGCTTGATAGCTATTGTTATAAGAAAACTCCGCGAATGGAAGGCATTTCTCCCAACCCATTCCGAACGAGATGACAGAAGCTCGGAGCATATCTTCCAGAATTTGATTGACTCGCTCTACTTGACCACTTGATTGAGGATGTAAGGCGGTGCCACAAGAGAGACGAGTTCCCATAGCATTTTGGAAACTTTCCCAAAATCGAGAGGTGAAGAGACTCCCACGGTATGAGTTAATTTCCAATGGAACACCATGAAGAGACACTATTCGGGAGATGTATAAGTCGGCTAGCTGGCTAGCGGTGATACTCTAACGAATAGGTAGAAAGTGGGCTACTTTGGAAAGACGGTCGATCACGACGAAGATGGCATTATTCACTCTCTTGGTCCTGGGAAACCCAGTGATGAAATCCATACTGATTTTATCCCGTTTCCACTCAGGAATAGCCAAAGGTTGAAGGGTGCCAGCAGGCCGTTGATGCTCTGCTTTAACACGACGACAAACGTCGCAATTAGCAATGTATTGAGCGATTTCTCTCTTCATCCTAGTCCACCAAAACCTCTGGCATAGGTCTTGATACATTTTAATACTACTGGGATGAATGGTGAGAGGGGATTCATGAGCTTCCTTAAGGATCAACTGGCGTAGATGTTGTTTCTTGGGAACCACCAAGCGGTTCTCGAAGAATACAGCACCTCGCTCATCCATGGAAAAACATTTAGCATCTCCGCTAGCGATGTTTTCCTTAATCCGGGATATGCCCTTATCATACCGCTGGGTGTTATGATCTGATCCATAAGATTAGGCTTCGCCACCAGGGTGGATAGGAGTCCTCGAGGAACAATGTGAAGATTAAGCTTACGAAATTCCTCATGGAGAAGTGGTTGACTTTGTTGTAACATCAGGTTGTTACAATAGGATTTACGGCTTAGTGCATCAGCCATGACATTGGCTTTGCCTGGGGTGTAAGTTATTCCTAAGTCGTAATCCGAGATCAACTCGACCCAACATCGTTGCCTGAGATTCAAATATGGTTGGGTGAAGATATATTTCAAACTTTAGTGATTGGTGAAGATCTCACAACGATTACCGAGGAGGTAATGTCGCCAAGGTTTAAGTGCATGGACTACAGCTGCAAGCTCTAGATCATGTGTGGGATAATTTTCCTCATGTGGGTGTAATTGCCGTGAAGCATAGGCAATTACCTGACGATCTTGCATGAGTATGCAACCTAGTCCTTGTCGCGAGGCGTCGCAATAGATAATAAAGTCCTTGGAGAAATCTGGTGGTACTAGTACGGGAGCAGATGTCAGGCGTCTTTTCAGTTCCTGAAAGCTGAACTCGCACTGTGCAGTCCACTCGAACTTTTTATCTTTCTCGAGGAGTTCAGTTAGAGGTTTAGCAACCTTGGAGAAATTCTCGACGAAGCGGCGGCAGTAGCTCGCTAAGCCAAGGAAGCTCCGAACTTGCTTGACCGTCTCAGGTGGAGTCCAATCAAGGACAGCTTGAACTCGCTCAGGATTGACAGCAATACCCTTACCAGAGATTACATGGCCTAGATAGGTCACTTCTGGCAAACAAAATTCACACTTGGAGAATTTGGCATAAAGGCGATGCTCTCGAAGTTTCGTCAATACCAGCCTTAGATGTTCGGCATGTTCCTCTTCATTCTTGGAGTAGATGAGTATGTCATCGAGGTATACTACGACGAATTTATCCAAATACTCCATGAAGACCGAGTTCATTAACCGAGAGAAGGTGGCTGGGGCATTGGTTAAACCGAAGGACATAACGGTGTACTCGTATTGGCCATAACGAGTAACAAAGGCCGTTTTGGGAATGTCCCCGTTTCTGATTTTGATTTGATGGTAGCCCAACCTCAAATCCATCTTGGAAAAGACTGAGGATCCAGCGAGCTGATCATACAGATCGTTGATCCTGGGAAGCGGATACTTGTTCTTGATGGTGACCAAGTTGACAGGTCGGTAATCTACAACCATTCGATCCGTTCCATCCTTCTTCTTGACGAAGAGGACGGGGCAAGCCCAAGGAGAGAAACTAGGACGGATGAAACCCTTTTTCAAGGACTCATCGAGTTGGTTCTTAAGCTCGGCTAGTTCCAAGGGTGCCATCTTATAGGGTCTCCTAGAAATTGGAACGGTTCCTGGAACAAGGTCTATCACAAACTCGACATCCCTGTCAGGTGGAACACCTGGCAGTTCTTCTGGAAAGACATCCGGAAAGTCTCGGACTACCGGAACATCCTCAAGGTCTGGAAGGGGGTTGGCATTTAGGGAGTAAAGCTGGCGCTTGGCCACTCGAGTTAAGACATTGACTGTCTTGCCCGATGGGTGAGTAAGTTGAACGGTTCTAGTGGCACAATCAATCTTAGCATAATGAGATGACATCCAGTCCATACCCAAGATGATGTTTATGTCCGAGGACTTGAGAGATATTAAGGATGCAAGGAAGACAAGTCTATCGACAAGAATTTCGTTCCCATGGCTTACTCTAGAAGTTTGCCATCTAGAGCCAGTGGTTTGAATTTCCATGGTAGAGGGCATGTCACAGAATGTCGTGTTATGCAATCGAGCATAGTTCTCGGATATGAATGAATGAGATGCTCCAGTATCGAAAAGAATAGATGCCGGATGGCAATTAACAAGGAGCGTACCAAGGGCGACATTAGGATCCTCATGAGCCTCCTCGGTTGAAACATAGTTGACATGGCCACGTGCAGTGGTGACCGGCTTGGCGTAGAATGTTTTTCCCGCTGGCTTACCACAGCCAACGGACTTTCCAGACTGATTGGGGTTGTTCTGGGGACACTCTCGACTATAGTGACCCAGCTCTCCACACTTGAAACATGTCACCACATTGGGGCGTGGAGCAGCATTAGCAGCGGGGCCACCATAGGGCTTGGGTGGTGCAAACTGCTGGTTGGGACGAGGCGCCTCAAAGGATGGCCTCGGAATGAACCTGGGTGGCAGTGCCGTGCTTGGGATCCATACCCGACGCTTCTGAGCTCCAGAGCCGGATGAAGAGCCAAAATCACATGAGTGCTTGCGTGAAGTGTCATAGTCAGACTGGCCTGACTCAACACTGATGGCTTTATTGACCAACTTCTGAAAGGAGGTGCACTCGTGCAGACGAAGATCGCGGCGAAGCTCAGGGCTAAGTCCCTTGCGGAACCTTGCCTGCTTCTTAGCGTCGGTAGATACTTCTTCAGGAGCATAACATGCCAGATTCCCAAATTCACGACTATAAGCATCCATAGTCAGTCTTCCTTGGGTGAAATTGCAGAACTCCTCCCTCTTGCGATCTATGAGACCTTCCGGAATGTGATGCTCATGGAAAGCCTCACTGAATTCAGCCCAAGTAGTGATTTGGCCGACCGGGCGCACAGCTTCAAAATTTTCCCACCAAAGGCTAGCAGGGCCTTCGAGATGGTAGGCAGCATAAGTAACCTTATCAGCTTCGGCTACGTTGGCAGAACATAGCTTGTGGGTGATGCTGCGAAGCCAGTCATCCGCGTCGAGGGGCTTGACGGAATGGTTAAACTTTGGTGGGTACAGCTTGATAAAGTCATTGATTGACACCAAGTCATTTCACGGATGGCGTGCAGTGTTCTGCTGGGTAATGCTGCGAAGCCAGTCATCCGCGTCGAGGGGTTCGATGGAATGGTTAAACTTTGGTGGGTACAGCTTGATAAAGTCATTGATTGACACCAAGTCATTTTGCGGGTGGCGTGCAGTGTTCTGCTCAATCCGCTCTAGCAGGTGGTTAGTCTCACGCTTGTTTCTTTCCGCCTCCAGCGTTACTTCGGCCAGAGAAGGCGGGTGAGGCAGATTTTCACCCCTAGCTGCACTGGCTTCCCCCTGCACCGGGGCAGCAGGGTTGCTGCGGGTGTTGACCATCCTAGGAGAAAGCAAGACAACGGTTTAGATAAGGATGGCTCAAACTTAGCAAGGAAGTGCAGAATGTAATGGATAACATGGAATGCAGAGATGTTCATCCATATGTCATGGTAATATAAAACTGCCATATATATATACCAACGGTCATACACATCATACATAGTTTAGTACAAGCCTAGGCTACAGTACAACTATGATGAAAGATGTTACATCTCATCGGAGGCATTCCAAGCTCCTATACATTATTTGTCTACACCTCCGGAATTGATTACACACAAAGTCATATTCCACAAGTCACGCAGGACAGTGAAGATACAACTATTAGAATACTAGTGATACTACTACTAACTCAGACAGCTCTGTAGTAGTCCTCATAGAAGTCACCTCCATATCCTAGAAGTTCAACATGATCTTCGGGGAACAGACGGTCCTGAGGAGCTTGTGGACCATAGGGGCTAGGATGAGGTCTTGGACCAACAAACGGTGGCCTGCGGGGACCACGGGGTGGGGTGATGCCTCCCACATCACGCCAATCCACCATGTCTGGCAGAGCAGATCTCACAGGATACAGATCCCTTGTATCCATACATCCAGTTTGCACCGCAGGTGCAAACCGAGTCAATGTGGCCCAATGATCAGCACGGGTATTGAAAAGCTCCAGCCTCAAGGAGCGATTCTCTCGGTCCTTATCTTCGAGCATCTCGGCAGTGGTACGAGTTAATGAGTCCTCCTGAGTGGAGTCAGCATAGATAGCCTGAAGATACCCTTGCGCTCCCGGAAATGAAGCTGGCATGTAATGGAAGTCGGTGTTCTGAAGCAGGCCAGTCCGGACTCGCATGATGGTCATCATGGAATAGGCAGCATCCTACACAGCCATCTCAATAGTGACCCCGAGTCCATAGGAACAGTGAAGGGGCTCGGTAGATCCAGGATAAGAAGGAAATATCCTGACGGTGCAGAAATATTGGCTTTGATTAAAGTCTCGGAACTGCTCTTCGACAGTGTATTCGGGATACCAACAGTAACCCGTCTCGATCATTACCCGGACTAACATAGCAGTATGACCGGGCACGTCGAGGCACCGGGTCAGGCAAACCACTTGGTTTTGAGCATGGTTGGCCATCTGAAAGCACAACCACAATGCAAAGACATTAGAATTTCTAGGGAAAATTGGACAGCATAACAGCTGTAAATGCTCAGAAAAAGATTTGAGACATCCACAACAGTTTGCAATACCACTCGACAACATCTGTCAAGGTTCTGATCCAATTAGCAACATACTAAAAATAGTAGAAACTGAAATGGGGCTGGTAACAACAATCCTATAAGCTACTATAGATTAGTAACACGTGAACCTGATAGAAGAAGAGAGCCTAGTCCTTAACCCACGTTCAATGAGAAGAGAATGACTCAGATCAGAGGGCATAAGTTAAAGGAGTAAAAGAGCCTTACGTTCCCTCCCACAATCAATTCCCCTACATATAACTAAAGCATTTCTAGACTCGACATCGACCAGTTTGGCTCAACGAACCTACAGGCAGTCCGGCTCTAATGCCAACGCTGTCAGGACCCCGATTCCAAGTCACATCGATCTAGCCGGTAACACCTCATATCACTTTGTGGCCTCACGCACGGTATCCCACGGGTGTCGCCTTACCATGGCCCGGGACCGTTTGCACCTTTTGGCTCACGTATATGATAGTGTCGCTAGCATCCATATGACAGAGAACCCAGGGGCCAACATGGCTAGTCATGAACCCAAAGCGGCACAGACCTATGGAGACATGCATACATGAATCACATCGAGCTTGTCGGTCACCAGCGAGTGATTCTGGACTGTAGCACTGGGCTAACAGGACTCCGGGGAACCCAGGCTGTAGCAGGCTAGGAAGGACTCCGGATGTCATCGCGTGACATTTCCCCGAAGGGACAGACATAGGAACGACGTGAAACACATGCCGACCAGTCAAGTGTCCTGAGCAGTAGTGCTGGGCTAGCAGGACTCCGGTGAACCGGGCTGTAGCGGACTACCATGGCTCGAGGAACACTAGACTACATTTCCCCATAAGAAAGGCTGCCAAGGATAAACAACTAGATTGTCGGATCCCACTCATACCAAGCATTTCAATCATACAAACAATATGCCCAATATGAGTACATACAACATGGCATCACAACAAAACTCTACAACTCAAGTACTTTATTTAAAGGCTCCAGAGAGCCATACATAACATGTTCATACAGATAGGAGTCACACGACCCAACACTCAAGTCATAGAATCATACAAGCACAAGCGGAAGCAACTAGTCTGAGTACAGACACTAGAAAGAAAGAAGGCTTCTCGAAGCCTGTTTATCTACATAGGGCCCTCCATGGCCGGGATCACCACCTGGGTGGCTAGTCACTCGTCGACATCAAGGTCTACATAAAACCCATCGGAGGGGGCGGTGTTGTCGTCTGAAAACAATAAATAAGCAAACATGAGTACAAGGTACTCAGCAAGACTTACAACAGAACTTACTATACATGCCCATTCTCAAGAAGTTGGTGAGGTTATTGCAGCAAGCCAGCTTTAACTCTTGGCTAAGCTATCCTACGGAACTCCACTAGTAAAATAGTTTTCGCACACGAGTCCACTACTCACTAACACAATACTCCACCGGGGATCCTCCCTCGTAATCCTACGAGAGGGCCATCCTCGGTACTCACACTTATCTTGAGTCTTTTAGTAGTATCCATTAACTTGTCTATGAACTGTATAGGCAGCCAAGTAGTCCTTTACCGCGGACGTGGCTATTCGAATAGTTTTATACCCTGCAGGGGTGCACTTCTTCATACACGCTTTCACCACTTACCGCCGCTTACACGACATGTACTCGGCAACCTTCAAGCGGAAGCCCAGCGAGGGTGTCGGCCACAGCCTACCTAAACACTTAAGTCTCTAGTCCAGGTTTATCGCCTATCCAGGTTCCATCCGCAGGGAGTCTGGCCGAGGTTTCCACATACGGCCCGAATGATGTGAACAGCGTTCCCGAGACACCAAACGGGTGACTCGGTACACCGTGCCATGGTGTATCTACCGCAACATAGCCCACCCCTAGGGTCAGCGCTATGCACGGCCGCCAACAATAACCTACAAACACCAGAAACTATTTTCAACTCCTGGACAGAGTACTAAGGTATTTAAGAAGCCGAGAGGGTCCATTGGTTTCGGGCCCAATGTACGGTAGTAACTGCATCTTAAATCACACATACAGATCTCAGTTCTTATGGACGGTCTCAATGAAACAACCCACCATGTACTCCTACATGGCCTCTCATCGATACCTTTACCAAAACATGTTCAACACATCCCTCACATTACCGACATAAACATTTCACTCTAGCCCATCACCCAGATGAACCAGACCTGACACAACTCTAAGCATAGCAGGCATAGCAAGGTAGGAATCACATACATGGCTCAATCAACTCCTACACATGCTAGTGGGTTTCATCTAGTTACTGTGGCAATGACAGGTCATGCAGAGGATAAGGGTTCAACTACCGTAGCACACAGCAGTTTGAATCGTGTTGTCTTAATGCAGTAAACGAGAGCAGAGGCGAGAACATGGGTTTGTATCAGAATGATCAATGGGTTGCTTGCCTATTGTAGAGGTAGTAGGGTACTGCCCTTCAGACGGATACTCGTGGTTATCCTCGGAGGTAGAACCTACCATGAAAAACACACCGAACATAATCAACACATGGCAATATGCAACAATATGATGCATGCTATGACATGGCAAAATGAAAGTGTCTTGGCCTAATGCAAGCTAAAACAGGAGGGGATGAACTCATTTGAATCAAAGATTCAAATATTAGCTCATTAAACATGGCCTTATTAGTGCATTACCTTATTCTGCTTAAACATCAAGGTTAACTTGTTTTGTCATGCATGAAACCATTATAGATGGATAGATTGAATTTTTCTGATCATTTTTCATATATAAATCTTTGCGTTTGAAGTAATGGTTTATTTTCTATGATTTTTGGAAGTTTTGACTATTTTCTGGAAATTCCTATTAAAGAATAAATCCAGTAATTGAATTAATGCGTCATCACTGCGTCACTGTGACGTCAGCGGGTCAAAGGCGCCAGCCCAGGTCAAACCTGACTGGTGGGCCCCATCTATCAGTCTCTCAGCTAACTAACAGAGTTAGCTAGTGTTTAGTTAGCACTAAACTAGGTTAGTTAGGTCCTGGGCCCACATGTCAGTGAGAGAGAGTTAGTTAACGAGGTCATTAACCTCTAACAGAGTGATTAGCTATAATTAAAACTAATCTAATTTAGTTAGGAGCCAGCCCCACCTATCAGTGACTCGGGCGGGGTCAAACTGGGGTCAAACCCCTGGTCAGCGGGGTTAATCCCGCCGGCGTTGAGTCGCTGGCGAGGCCGAGATGGCGGAGAGCGCCGGAAACGCTGCTCCGGCCACGGTTCGATACACCGGTGAGTGCTACGGGTAGCTGGCGGTGTGGCGCATCCATCGGTCGCGTTGGTTGGCGCTGGGATGGCCGGGAACGACGACGGCGTCGAGTCGGGCGGCGGCCGGAGCTCGGCCGTTGGTGGTTTTGCTGCTGCAGCGAGCTAGCGGGGAAACGGACGCACTGGCGAGGTGCTACGAGGTGCAGTGAGTGTGTTAAGCACCCGCGCCTGACCAAATGGTCACCGGAGTGACGCCGGCGTCGAGCTCGCGCGGCGGCGTGCTACGGTGAGCAAGGGGGCGGCGTCTACGGCGAGCAAACGAAGCAGAGAAGAGGGGGGTTAGGTAGAGGAGCTCACGGCGGTTGCAGAACGCGTCTCAGCGGGCTCGGGGGAGGTCGGACGTCGTCGGGGCGTTGCCGGCGATCTCGGTGGACCAAGGAAGAAGAAGGCGTCGGGGAGGTGCTTGGAGGCGTCCGGCGTCGCGTGAGTCGACGAGGATGTCGAGGACAGCAGCGCGGAGCTAATGGGCTTGTCGGAGAGGCGAGGGGGTGGCTCTGGTGACAACTACGGTGAACGGCAGCGAGGATCGCGCTCGGCCATCGCGGGGGAGGGTGAGGGAGACGAGGGGGAGAGAGGGGAGGAGTGCAGGGAGGTGCTGGGCGTCTCCGTGGCGCTCGGATGGGGACGAGGAGGCAACAGGAGGTGGAAGCAGGAGGTGGCCGCGGGTGCACGCGCCGGCGACACGCCTCTTCCTACTGGCAGAGGTGGGTGACGACTGGCACAGGCCAGGTGGGCTGGGCCAGCACAGGTGAGGCCCAGGTGGGTTTCTCTCTCTCTCTCTTTTTATTTGATTTCTTTTTCTATTTATCTGCAAGTGTTGGGCTTTATTAAAAATACCTAGACATCTTTAAAAATCCTGAAAATAATCAGGGGCTCTGTTTACATTATTTCCAACAGCCCACACTTATTTCCAGAATTATTTGAGAATTTAAATTATTTTATAGCATTTAAATGCCCAAATTCAAATACTTATGATTTAATTCAGAAAATCCAGAATGTCCTAGAAAAGAGTGCACCATTTTTGCCAGGGGTTTTAGCCCAATCCAGAAATGATGAACTTTTTGTGAAGGGCATTTTGGGTTCATTGAAAATAATTTTAGTAAACCCTAGTTGTTTCCAGGGGGTTGGGGGTTCTGTCTTCCCCATTTCAAATTTAAGAGGAATTTAAACATGATGCACACTCCAATGCATGAACTAACTAGGGTGTGACAACTCACCCCCACTCAAAAGAATCTCGTCCCGAGATTTAGGATCCTCCGGAAAGAAGGTGGGGTACTCGAGTCGAAGACGATCCTCCCTTTCCCTAGTGGCTTCTTTCTCTGAATGGTGTGACCATTGAACCTTGAGAAACTTGATATTGTGACGTCGAGTGGTACACTCGGCTTGATCAAGGATACGAACGGGATATTCCCGATATGAGAGGTTATCTTGTAGATCAAGCGTTTCGTGGTCCACTCCATGGATAGGATCCGCGAAGCAACGCCTGAGTTGTGAAACGTGGAAGACATCGTGAACTCTGGAAAGAGGCGGAGGTAGTTCCAATTGGTAGGAAACTTCTCCTCGTTTGGCAAGAATGCGAAAGGGTCCAATGTAACGAGGGGCCAATTTGCCTTTGATACCGAAACGATGGGTTCCCTTTAACGGAGTAACCCGAAGGTAAGCCTTCTCGTCGACTTCATAAGTCATAGGCTTATGTTTACGATCATATTGACTCTTTTGACGAGATTGGGCTGTTTTCAATTTCTCACGAATAACGCGAACCTGCTCTTCTGCTTCCTGAATCATATCTGGGCCAAAGAGTTGTCTTTCCCCGGTTTCTGACCAGTTAAGAGGCGTTCGACATTTTCGTCCATAGAGAACTTCGAAAGGAGCCTTGCCCAAGATAGCTTGATAACTATTGTTATAAGCAAACCCCGCGAATGGAAGGCATTTCTCCCAACCCATTCCGAACGAGATGACAGAAGCTCGGAGCATATCTTCCAGAATTTGATTGACTCGCTCTACTTGACCACTTGATTGAGGATGGAAGGCGGTGCTAAAAGAGAGACGAGTTCCCATAGCATTTTGGAAACTTTCCCAAAATCATGAGGTGAAGAGACTCCCACGGTCTGAGTTAATTTCCAATGGAACACCATGAAGAGACACTATTCGGGAGATGTATAAATCGGCTAGCTGGCTAGCGGTGATACTCTCACGAACAGGTAGAAAGTGGGCTACTTTGGAAAGACGGTCGATCACGACGAAGATGGCATTATTCCCTCTCTTGGTCATGGGAAACCCAATGATGAAATCCATACTGATTTTATCCCATTTCCACTCAGGAATAGCCAAAGGTTGAAGGGTGCCAGCAGGCCGTTGATGCTCTGCTTTAACACGACGACAAACTTCGCAATTAGCAATGTATTGAGCGAATTCTCTTTTCATCCTAGTCCACCAAAACCTCTGGCGTAGGTCTTGATACATTTTAGTACTACCGGGATGAATGGTGAGAGGGGATTCATGAGCTTCCTTAAGGATCAGCCGCCTCAGGTTTCGTGCCTTTGGAACCACTAGGCGATTTCCAAAGTATACGACACCTTGATCATCAATGGAGAAACAATTCGCAACTCCTTTCTTAATGCTTCTCTTAATACGGGAGATTCCCGGATCTACCTTCTATGCCTTGATGATCTGATCTGTAAGGTAGGTTTCGCCAACAGGGTGGATAGGAATCCTTGAGGAACAATGTGAAGATTAAGCTTACGAAATTCCTCATGGAGAAGTGGTTGACTTTGTTGTAACATCAGGTTGTTACAATAGGAATTACGACTTAGCGCATCAGCCATGACATTGGCTTTGCCCGGGGTGTAAGTTATTCCTAAGTCGTAATCCGAGATCAACTCGACCCAACGTCTTTGCCTGAGATTCAAATCTGGTTGGGTGAAGATATATTTCAAACTTTGGTGATCGGTGAAGATCTCGCAACGATTACCAAGAAGGTAATGTCGCCAAGTTTTAAGTGCATGGACTACAGCTGCAAGCTCAAGATCATGTGTGGGATAATGTTCCTCATGTGGGTGTAATTGCCGTGAAGCATAGGCGATTACCTGACGATCTTGCATGAGTATGCAACCTAGTCCTTGTCGCGAGGCGTCACAACAGATAATAAAGTCCTTAGAGAAATCTGGTGGTACCAGTACGGGAGCAGATGTCAGGCGTCTTTTCAGTTCCTGAAAGCTGAACTCGCACTGTGGAGTCCAGTCGAACGTTTTATCTTTCTTGAGGAGTTCAGTTAGAGGTTTAGCAACCTTGGAGAAATTCTCGACGAAGCGGCGGCAATAGCTCGCTAAGCCAAGGAAGCTCCGAACTTGCTTGACCGTCTCAGGTGGAGTCCAATCAAGGATGGCTTGAACTCGCTCAGGATTGATAGCAATACCCTTACCAGAGATTACATTGCCTAGATAGGTCACTTCTGGCAACCAAAATTCACACTTGGAGAATTTGGCATAAAGGCGATGCTCTCGAAGTTTCATCAATACCAGCCTTAGATGTTTGGCATGTTCCTCTTCATTCATGGAGTACATGAGTATGTCATCGAGGTATACTACAACGAATTTATCCAAATACTCCATGAAGACCGAGTTCATTACCCGGGAGAAGGTGGCTGGGGCATTGGTTAAACCGAAGGACATAACAGTGTACTCGTATTGGCCATAATGAGTAACAAAGGCCGTTTTGGGAATGTCCCCATTTTTGATTTTGATTTGATGGTAGCCCAACCTCAAATCCATCTTGGAAAAGACTGAGGATCCAGCGAGCTGATCATACAGATCGTTGATCCTAGGAAGCAGATACTTGTTCTTGATGGTGACCAAGTTAACAGGTCGATAATCTACAACCATTCGATCCGTTCCATCCTTCTTCTTGACGAAGAGGACGGGGCAAGCCCAAGGAGAGGAACTAGGATGGATGAAACCCTTTTTCAAGGACTCATCGAGTTGGTTCTTAAGCTCGGTTAGTTCTAAGGGTGCCATCTTGTAGGGTCTTCTAGAAATTGGAACGGTTCCTGGAACAAGGTCTATCACAAACTCGACATCCCTATCAGGTGGAACACCTGGCAGTTCTTCTGGAAAGACATCCGGAAAGTCTCAGACTACCGGAACATCCTCAAGGTCTGGAAGGGGGTTGGCATTTAGGCAGTAAAGTTGGCGCTTGGCCACTCGGGTTAGGACATTGACTGTCTTGCCCGATGGGTGAGTAAGTTGAATGGTTCTAGTGGCACAATCAATCTTAGCATAATGAGCTGACATCCAGTCCATACCCAAAATGATGTTTATGTCCGAGGACTTGAGAGCTATTAAGGATGCAAGGAAGACAAGTCTATCGACAAGAATTTCGTTCCCATGGCTTACTCTAGAAGTTTGCCATTTGGAACCGGGAGTTTGAATTACCATGGAAGTGGGCATGTCATAGAATGTCGTGTTATGCAATCGAGCATAGTTCTCGGATATGAATGAATGAGATGCTCCAGTATCGAAAAGAACAGATGCCGGATGGCATTTAACAAGGAGCGTACCAAGGACGATGTTAGGATCCTCATGAGCCTCCTCGGCTGAAACATAGTTGACATGGCCACGTGTAGTAGTGACCGGCTTGGCGTAGAATGTCTTTCCTGCTGGCTTACCACGGCCAACGGACTTTCCAGTCTGATTGGGGTTGTTGTTCTAGGGACACTCTCGGCTATAGTGACCCGGCTCTCCACACTTGAAACAAGTCACCACATTGGGACGTGGAGCAGCGTTAGCAGCGGGGCCACCATAGGGCTTGGGCGGTGCAAATTGCTGGTTGGGACGAGGCGCCTCAAAGGATGGCCTCGGGATGAACCTGGGTGGCAGTGCAGTGCTTGGGATCCACACCCGGCGCTTCTGAGCTCCAGAGCCGGATGAAGAGCCAAAATCACGGGAGTGCTTGCATGAAGCGTCATAATCAGTCTGGCCTGTCTCAGCACTGATGGCTTTATTGACCAACTTCTAAAAGGAAGTGCACTCGTGCAGACGAAGATCGCGGCGAAGCTCAGGGCTAAGTCCCTTGCGGAACCTTGCCTGCTTCTTAGCGTCAGTAGACACCTCTTCAGGGGCATAACGTGCCAGATTCCCAAATTCACGACTATATGCATCCATAGTCAGTCTTCCTTGGGTGAAATTGCAGAACTCCTCCCTCTTGCGATCCATGAGACCTTCCGGAATGTGATGCTCACGGAAAGCCTCACTGAATTCATCCCAAGTAGTAATTTGGCCGACTGGGCGCATAGCTTCGAAATTTTCCCACCAAAGGCTAGCAGGGCCTTCAAGATGATAGGCAGCATAAGTAACCTTGTCGGCTTCGGCTACGTTGGCAGAACGTAGCTTGTGGGTAATGCTGCGAAGCCAGTCATCCGCGTCGAGGGGTTCGATGGAATGGTTAAACTTTGGTGGGTACAGCTTGATAAAGTCATTGATTGACACCAAGTCATTTTGCGGGTGGCGTGCAGTGTTCTGCT